>NC_060144.1:123540646-123843676 GCF_021461385.2 Schistocerca piceifrons
GAAGACCATGTGGGAAAGAAAGCCATCTGGAAAAAGACACCGTATGGGATCTCATAACAGCATCATTCACCTCCTTGGAGTCATAGTAAATGCAGTTGAATGTTGGAATAATTTATTCACTGACGATATCCTTGACACCATCGTCAAATACACAAACCAGTATACTGATACCGTCAAGGATCGTTTCTGCAGAGAGACACATCAGTTCCGCAGATGTTGTTGAGCTAAAAGCATTTAATGGTTTGTTGTACCTAGCAGGTGCATACAGAGGGACTCATCAAAATCTGGAGGTTTTTTTGGTGACTGAAAGTGACGACGTCGAAAAATTCTCAAACGGTTTAAGGCCCAACGCAAAGAATATAAGCGGCTAGCTCCTATTTGTGAATTTACCGAAAACTTCGTGGAAAATGGTCAGATAAGCTATTACCCTGAGGATAATATCACAATAGACGAATTGTTTTTCGTGGTAGATGTTTTTCAGCAGTACTTACCCTCAAAACCAAACAACTATGGAAGCAGACATTTTGCTGCTGTTGACTGGAAAAATGGTACACACAGTGAACATGGAAATCGACGTTGAACTACTGCCTGTGGGTCCTTTCCGTGTTAGCAACAAACCGACTGTAGTTGAAAGAATGGCTAAGCCTGTATTTGGATCCAGTTGAAATACTACTGCTGATAACTGGTTTTATGATTCTGACCTCATCGACTAGAAAGACAAAAGGTGTCGTATGTTGAAACTGTCAAAAAAATAAGACAATTGCCATCAGATTTTGTTAATGTAAAAGGGAAAACACAATACACCAATGTCTGGCTTTGATGATGGAAAGGTTTGGTTTCCTACATACCGAGCCAAAACATAAAATGTGATTCTTGTATCTTCGCTTCACAATGACAGTGTCATTGAACCTGAATCTGGAGTGAAAAATAAACCAGATTTAATGTTTCAAAGAGGTTTTAATTTATTTAAATTTTGTTCATAATGCTTTGATTGTTAATTGGTTGAGGACTATTTAGCAGAAGGTAGGTTAGGGCCTCTCGTTCCGAGGTATTCTTTATAAAATAAACTAGTTATCTGAGCTTCCGTATTTAATTGTATTCTGTAAGTCCACCAATGATCGAGCTAGCTCTTTCAAGATAATCTCAGGGCCTGGAAAAACTCAGATGCAAAAGTTATTATTAATAATAATCTTTCTTAACATGCCTCAAGCACCGTTGTAATGGAAATTAGCTGCATGCTGCGTAAGCAAATGGGGTAGTCAGTCCAGCTAAGAGTATGCACCTACTTGAGGTACGGTGCGCGGGGTAGCCGTGTGGTTTAGGGCGTCTTGCCACGGTCCGCGCGGCTCCCTCCGTCGGAGATTCGAGTCCTCTCTCGGGCATGGGTGTGTGTGTTGTCCTTGGCGTAAGTTAGTTTAAGTTAGATTAAGTAGTGCGTAAACTTAGAGACCCATGACCTTAGCAGTGTGGTCCCGTAAGTCCTTACACAGTTTTTTAAAATTTACTTGAGGTGCACTACTTTCTGCCAGGGCTGAACTTGAGTTGAAATAAATTATTGCTGCGGCGCTTCCCTGCAGCGTGATGCTGTGAAAGAAGATCTATAAATTGAAATGAGGTATTGCGGCCGTTAGCCACGGAAGCGCGTCGAGATTGTTTTCCTTCTCCGCAGCGCTAAAAAGCTGAAATCTTAAAGGATTTGACACACGGAGCGGTAATCTTACAAATGATAACGCGTACTAGCATTTAACAATAATAATAAATATTCTGAAACCGACTGAATAAAATATTAGTACTTAAACAACGCACATAGATATAGAGCTGTTGACTGAGTGGCGGTAACAAAGGAAGAGAAAGAGAATACTATCTCTATTATCTTTAAAGCAAGAACAACGATTATACTCTGGGGTAGGACGTCATATATTTACTTTGTTTATACATTATCCCTTTTTCTAAACACAAATAATTAATTAAATAAATAATTTTTAATAACATTATCGAAAAACATCACAAAGTCCCCTAGAAAGGTCGTTAGTTCATATGATGTTGGTAAGTATACTTCTACAGTGTTTTACGATTCACTTGCCTCAGTTTTTCACTCATATAAATCTTCTTTATATTGACAAATGTTTCACACTTTGTTCTCTAATTCGTCTCTCTTTGCATAGTGTTCGTTAGGTTCAAATAGTGTTACATTTTCAAATATACGCTAGTAAATTTTCTACTAACGTGGATGGAGTGCAATTTTATAATTTAGGTCGTTTCAAATAGATCCCCCCCTCCCCCCCCCCTTCCCATTCAAGTGCGGTTCCGAGAGGAAGAAACTACCTGGAAAAACCTCCGAAGGGATTGATCACTTTTCATTATTCTTCCTACACAGATTATTATTTTAACTTACGTAAAAAGAGTCTCTTTGCAATTGTCTACCTTTCGATGTTGATATATCGGGTCTACCTGTACGTGAACCATTACCCGTACTGGTGCTTTATGAGAGGCGCCTGAACGCCAATAGGACCTAGGACCTGACACTTCGCAGTCCTTTACTGACAATGAAGGCAATTTTTGTGCACGAGATATTCTCTTGAAGAGACTGAAAGGTGGCTACACTGAGCCACTGCGCCAGAGATTGCGCCAAAGAGTATTATTCAGCCGCCTCCACAGTGCCTGTCGAGGACTCGTAGTAGTCAGTGCTTGTTAAGAACTCGTAGTGAGGAGTGTTTGTTGAGATGTGCTAGTAGGCAGTGCTTGCTGAGATGTGGTACTGAAAAGTTCTTGTTGAGATGTGGTAGTAGCGAGTCGGTGTGGAGATATTGTAATGATTAGAGTGCCTTTCATCAATATAAATTAAGGTAACAAACTACTTTTATTTTTTTTCTCATTATTTCAATGTCCTGAATAATGCGTCATTACAGGTTCAGTCAACAAAGCATCTGGCTTGTGTTCTTGTATTAGAGTGTAATTCTGCTTTCCTTACGCAATTATAGTATTTCTTTTTTTTAATTACTTCAGTATAAATGATATTTAAAACTTCTTGTCTTGTTGAAGAAGAACCGTGCCAGATGTGTACGTTGAGTCACACTCCCACACACAGAACAGCTACACTTGAGCTTTGTTGGCTTCGTAGGTTTTATAGTTACTGGGGACTTAATTAATTAATTGTATTAACGAAAATTTTCATTTCATTCTTTGTTGTTGTTCTATGCAGTCAGATAGCTTAATAATACTAGTTAGGGCCAACCGTTTACGAGACACAGCGTAATCGGACAGACAGCCACCAAAATTAAAAATTATTTTCAAATGTAATAATAATTAATCCCCCATGCACGTGGCGACCGCTGCTTCGGATCGTCCCTTGGAATTCTTCTGATTGTAAAAATAGTAGACAGTAGTATTGTTGTAATTGTTGTAGTAATTTGTACTTTAGTAATTGTAGTCTATTTTGCATGTGTAGATTTGGTAATTGTCATTCTTCTAATGGTATTTTTTCTCAGAATTTGATTTGTTGTCTTGTATACACGTTTGACAATTTAGTGCAATTATTTCAATTGTTCGTTAATCGTGTTTGAAGGAAACATTTCGTGTGAATGGTATTGTTGGAGATAAAGTGTCATTGTGTGCAATTTTCATATAGTGACGAGTTTTGTATACTTTGTAAATGATTACGCGATCAATGAAAAAGGCAAAAATGATGAATAGTGAGAATGACGAAATTGTTAACATGGCGAACTCGCCAACACAGGAGAACAGTGTGACGAATGATGAAGTGGAAAACAATTTAATAAGTCGGGAAAATAGTCCGGAACCATTTCAAAATTTTTCTCAATCAGAAATTTCACAGAATACGAGATTAACGACAGAAGATTCTGTAATAGTATCGAACACAGATGGCCTTACAGCTATGACGAAGAAAGCTGGTTTTGTGGGAAATGTTAGGGGCGAAAGGAATTTTGAACTAGTTCATACGGAGCAGTTGATGAGTGCAATATTAAATTTGGGATCTGAATTAAAAACACGGTTAGACTCACAGGGATCACAAATAGGAACAATTAAAACTGATATGGGAACTTTGAGATCTGAATTAAAAACATATATGGGAACAATGGAAACACGGTTAGATTCACAAATAGGAACAATTAGAACTGAGATGGGAACAATGGAAACACGGTTAGACTCACTTGGACCACAGTTAGGATCTGAATTAAAAATAGAGATAGGAACTTTGGAAACACGGTTAGATTCACGAATAGGGACATGTTTCAAAAATATGAAAGATGAGTTAAAGAAAGAAATCAGAGAAGAAGTACAACCGATTTTGAATTCTCACAATAATAGATTAATTGCAGTAGAGATTAGACAAAGGGAACAGGATAGAGAATAGGAAGAAAGAGATCGTGTGATAGTACAGAAATTTTCAGAGTTAAATTTACAACGTGCAAAAGATAAGGAAGAAATATTTGAGAGAATCGAGGAATCCGTACCAAATGACAGATTAAATAATCTAACACAACAATATGAACAGTTAACTACCAAATGTGTCAATACTGAAACCCGAGTCACGACACTTACGGAAGGCGTAAATAAACAGAAAGAACAATTAGGTGACTTATCGGAAAGAGTTGAGGAAATTTCAGATAAACTGACAAATCTTAGTTTACATGGGGACAGAGATTTGGATGATACAGCACCATTGTCATTTGCAGAAACCGAAGAGTATCAGAACATAAATAAACATGTTGAAAATCAGGGAAAATTTAATGAACGCGTTAAAAGGGAAGTTGAGGCATTACGAAAGCAAGTCAAACAAATTGAAGGTGAAATCGTAGGAAAAGACAGTAGAAGAAATTTAGAATCACAGATAGCAGAGGGCTTTGAAGAAAGTAATTTGTTTCATGTACGGGATGCAACAAGAGAGCGCCAGGCGTGTGAATTTAACAATAATCGTCATTGTGACTGGGACAGACGCGGTAGGTCTTTGTCGCCACGAGGCGAAAACTTTGACTATAAACACTTTTTGACTGTTCGGAAATTTAAGATCTTCCGCAATTCTAAGAATGACATACATCCATGTTCATGGTTAGATCAATTTATGTACGCACTTCCACCAAATTGGCCACTAAGTCACAAATTGGAATTTATGTGTGGATATTTAGAAAACGAACCGGCGACGCGGATGCGTGCACTCATTAGAGATTGTAATAATCTAAATGATTTTTATCATGCATTTCTATCGGCATATTGGTCCGAAAACATGCAAGACAGAGTCAAACATAGTCTTATTATGCAGCGTAATTTCAAACAGTCTGAGTTCCGTACGCCAGCAGAATATTTTGAAGACATGATTCGAAAGAATCAGTTCCTGTCCAACCCTTATAGCCCGACTGAATTAATTCGCATTTGTTTAACTAAGCTGCCACAATCCATAAGACAAATTGCTTTAGCCGGAAGATGTAAGGACGACATTGAGACTTTTAAGACTTTGTTGCAAGAACTTGAGTATGACAACGACGACGGGACTTCTTGTAACTTTTTCAGTAACAGTAATTACAGTAGATTTTCAGAGAAAAGGGATAGTGATCGGAACGGGCGTTATATGGGTAACTTTGAGAATGACAGACGTCACAGACAGGACAATAGATACCAGCCTTATGACAACAACAGACGTTCTAACAGAAATTACACAGACAATTATAATAACGGTAATTCCTACCGGAATGATCAATCATACGGAAACAGTAATCGGTATCATCAAGACAGAAATTATTCATACAGTAATAGAAATTCTTACTACAGAAATAACCAGGGTAGTAGATACAACAATAATTTCAGAAGTGACAGTCGAAATTACACAAGAAGTAGTTATGCAGACAGACAGGAAAACAGAAATTTTAATAACAGACACAACCAAGAATTTGCATCTAACAGACAGGAGGGGCCTAATTGGCATCCTCCACGTGACAGAACTTCCGAGAGACAAGTGCAAATAGTAGAAATTGATCCGCGAAATGACGCGAATAATCAAAGACGTGACGCAAACAATCGACAATGACTTGCAGCTTCGGCTTCTGGCAGCAATATAGACGGTTCAGAAAGTAATGACACTACGACTTTACACTACGTACGCCTGGAAGACATGAGAGACATTTTGTTAGACGAAAAGGAAAATAATGTAGACGCATTTTTACATCCTGTTATTGAAGTATGTGTGGGTAAGAAAAAGTTCACTGTAGTTTTAGATTCTGGGAGCCCATTGAATGTCATTAGTGAACCAGTTTTTCGTATATGTGTAAGAACTATTGCTTGTCCTGTGTTACCTGTTTCTAAAACTACAATTCGAGGGGCTATTTCTGGAAAAAGAAAAAAAAAAAAGAAAAGTAGTTTGTTACCTTAATTTATATTGATGAAAGGCACTCTAATCATTACAATATCTCCACACCGACTCGCTACTACCACATCTCAACAAGAACTTTTCAGTACCACATCTCAGCAAGCACTGCCTACTAGCACATCTCAACAAACACTCCTCACTACGAGTTCTTAACAAGCACTGACTACTACGAGTCCTCGACAGGCACTGTGGAGGCGGCTGAATAATACTCTTTGGCGCAATCTCTGGCGCAGTGGCTCAGTGTAGCCACCTTTCAAGATCTTCGCTCATTAAACTAACAGTCGCATCCATGTCAACAATAATGTTTACCGGAATGCTACCGATCTCACCTACGATCAGTTTGCACTCTTTCTTTCTCTGATTTTGAACATGAACGGCGTTCGATCATTAATTCATCAGGCATACTATTCCCGTCATTGTATCCTGCAGACACAATTTTCTCATGCTCGGTATCAGTGATGTTCTCACTTCCCTGTCCAGCCAGCAAAGGAGAGCGGCTTGCGGCCGTATTTAGTTCAAAGCTGCAGACGTGCTTGGCTGGCAATCGACTGTAACTTCTACCGTATGTACTTTTTGGTCTGAACTAGACCAATGCGTGAGCTTGTGGGTTTAATTGACTACTATTATTTACCTGTTCCTAGTTAACAGGTATGTTCTGACTATTATTACTATTCTGGTGGCCTTCTTTGTTATACCACTGTCCAGAATAGATGCTTTGCCTAGTATTTTTCCACTTATTGTTTCTGTTCTGGCTCGAATTATCTCTGTCTCCGTACCACCGCTTACGTTGTAGGTCTGATCACCATTACCGTTCGTTTGTCTGTTTCCATTGCGGTTATATTCATTCTTACGATAACCATTACCATTACTATTACCATTACAATTACCATTATCATGGTTTGATGGTGAATGGTTCCGCTTGTCTTCCTTTTTTGGAGACGAACCACCCTTTGACTGGTCGCTCCATTTTTAAGCCTTCTTGTATTAAATCTACGACCGAAAGGAACTGATTCAAATCACTATGTCACGTTGACTAATTGCTCACGAACGTGTGCAGGTAGCCTTGGTTTCATTAGTCTCATTATGTCTCGATCCGAGATTGGCTCGTCCCAATATATCGTTTTGTTTATGTGTCAAAATATGGTGTCAGAGAGCCTTGTTTTGCAGTCTACCTTTCAGGACTGTAAACTTGTTTACGTAATCTTTCTTGAATGCTGAACGATCAGTACTTAGCAAGAAACGCCTTTTCAGATTGACTTCGCGTGTCACAAGTTTCAGCTGATTTGGCCACAAGACGGGTTTCCCCTGTATGTGAGATAGGATACATCTAGTCTTTTGTTTCTCATGTCTTTAAATCATTTATTGAACACAGCTGGGTGTACAGGTTTCTTCTCGCCCGTAAACGGCAAGACGTTTTTGTGTTTGATCAAACTTTCTTCGATTTTCTTATCTAGCATTTCAGACTCTGCCCCTCTGCTAATAGGTGGATAGTTTTCATTATTGGATACTGACCTAGCTTGGTGACTACTTTGTGACTGGCATACACATGCATAATTCTTAGCATTGCCATATACGTCACTGATGCAATATCTTTAATTCGATTGACATTTTGAGTTTTTGTTGGACTATTATTTTGGCTTGTAGCCCCCGTTGCTTCGCGATGACATATGGCGTTGCCAAGTAACTGTTCTTGTGTAGCGCTGTCTGGCACCGCGTTGAAGTTACTGCTCCCGCTAGCGCTTGCGCTAGGCGTAGCAAAAGCTGCACACTACTTTTCATTTGATTGACAATGCGCTAGGATATTTCTTTTTCTTCCAGCGATGCGTCAAATTTCTGTTCACATTTCTCAGTTTCCTCAGAAAATGTTTTCTCAACAGATTGATCTACGTCAATAACGAGATTCTGAAAGCCTTGTTAAAGAATTTACTTTTTCTATAATGGAATAGTGATCTTTGTTCAAAGCTTCTAACTGTTCGGACAAGGTTTTTACCAATTTTGGCTAATCATTGTACTCACTTCTAAAATATTTTATTCCGGCAATAATTTTTTTCTTTCTTTCTCATGCTTTTCTGTTTAGTTTTCACGCTTTTCTCTTTAGAGTTCGCGTAATCTTTGTCTTCCCTTTCCTGGTCACGTTCTTGCAGTTTGCGCAGCAATTTTGCCAACGGATCGGGTATGGGTGAACATACAGCTACACTATATTGCCTAATATCCGCAGGTTCAAAGTTCAATATCGGAATCTCAGCCCGCATTTCTATTATCTTGTCGTAAACTATTGAGGATGGAGCACCTACTTCATCTTCCACAACTGTATCTTGCCGACCATCGGCGTCTACATACTCTGGTGTAATATTCCCGTTTGTTGCATTAACATTGTAATTTATATTTAGACTTCGACTAGTTTGTGGGCCTACATTCTTACGTGAACTACTCATGATAGCTTCACACACAAGACATAAAGAAATCACAATAAAGTTTACACAAGAAAAAACTTGCATCTACCATGTAAAAATTTCTGCTGTGTGAACAAGGTGAATGCGTAGATGTTTTAGTGTTGTTCACTTCTACACTTACACTACGCTGTACCTTATACTTTCTGTGTACTCCACATCTGATAAGGTTTCGTATGGGCGCGTACACTGCCGTCGTTCCTGAATTTACTTACGGGCTGGACAAGGATTTGTCTGTTTCTTTGACCTCAATGTTGTCTCGAACCAAATGCAAGCAACAATCATACATACACATAATTAAGTCCACATAGAGGTACAATATGCTATAACATTGATAACAATAACAATGCAACTGAGCAGTAGACTAATAATCCAAATACTTCACTACAGGGCGCAATTTTTTTAATCTTTCGAATAGGGTTTTTAATTTATTTAAATTTGGTTATTAATGCTTCGACTGTTAATTGGTTGAGGTCTATGTAGTAGAAGGTACGTTAGGGCCTCTCATGATGAGGTATTCTTTATGAAAAAAACTATAGTTATCTGAGCTCGCGTATGCAATCGTCCTCTACAGGTATACAAATAGTTCTTTCAAGATAACCTCAGCGCTTGGAAGAACTCAGACACAAACGTTGCTGTTGTTAATAATCTTTCTTAACATGCCTCAAACACGATTGTCACTGAAATTATTTCGTCTACATCTGCATCTATACTCTGCAAATCACATTTAAGTGCGTGGCAGAGGGTTCATCGAACCACCTTAACAATTCTCTATTATTCCAATCCGGTATAGCGCGCGGAAAGAAAGAACACCTACATCTTTCCGTACGAGCTCAGATTTCCCTTATTTTATCGTTGTGATTGTTCCTCCCTATATAGATCGGTGACAAAATATTTTCGCATTCGGAGGAGAAACGGGCGCTGATAACCTCGCTGTTGTGCGCCCTAAAACACTAATCATCATCATCATCATCGAAGGAGAAAGTTGGTGATTGGGATTTTGTGAGAAGATTCCGTCGCAACGAAAAACGCCTTTCGTTTAATGATGCCCAGCCCAAATCCTGGATCATTCCTGTGACACTCTCTCCCATACTTTGCGATAATACCACACGTGCTGTCTTTCTTTGGAATTTTTCGATGTACTTCGTCAGTCCTATCTGGTAAGGATCCCACGCCGCGCAGCAGTATTCTAAAAGAGGGCGGACAAGCGTAGTGTAGTCCGTCTCCTTACTAGGTCTGTTACATTTTCTTAGTGTCCTGCCAATAAAACGCAGTCTTTGGTTTGCCTTCCCCACAACATTTTCTGTGTTCTTCCCCATTTTAAGTTTTTGGTAATTGTAATACCTAGGTATTTAGTTGAATTTACGGCTCTTAGATAAGACTGATCTATCGTGTAACCGAAGTTTGAGTTCCTTTTACCACATATGCGGACAGCCTCACACTTATTGTTATTTAGGGTCAACTGCCACTTTTCGCACCATTCAGATATTTTTTCTACATCGTTTTGCAGTTTGTTTTGATCTTCTGATGACTTTATTAGTCGATAAACGACAGCGTCATCTGCAAACAACCGAAGACGGCTGCTAACATTCTCACAAATCGTTTATACAGGGTGTTACAAAAAGGTACGGCCAAACTTTCAGGAAACATTCCTCGCACACAAATAAAGAAAAGATGTTATGTGGACATGTGTCCGGAAACGCTTACTTTCTATGTTAGAGCTCATTTTAGTTTCGTCAGTATGTACTGTACTTCCTCGATTCACCGCCATAATTTCATACGGGATACTCTACGTGTGCTGCTAGAACATGTGTCTTTACAAGTACGACACAACATGTGGTTCATGCACGATGGAGGTCCTGCACATTTCAGTCGAAGTGTTCGTACGCTTCTCAACAACAGATTCGGTGACCGATGGATTGGTACAGGCGGACCAATTCCATGGTCTCCACGCTCTCCTGACCTCAACCCTCTTGACTTTCATTTATGGGGGCATTTGAAAGCTCTTGTCCCACGCAACTCCGGTACCAAATGTAGAGACTCTTCGTGCTCGTATTGTGGACGGCTGTGATACAATACGCCATTCTTCAGGGCTGCATCAGCGCATCAGGGATTCCATGCGACGGAGGGTGGATGTATGTATCCTCGCTAACGGAGGACATTTTGAACATTTCCTGTAACAAAGTGTTTGAAGTCACGCTGGTACGTTCTGTTGCTGTGTGTTTCCATTCCATGATTAATGTGATTTGAAGAGAAGTAATAAAATGAGCTCTAACATGGAAAGTAAGCGTTTCCGGACACATGTCCACATAACATATTTTCTTTCTTTGTGTGTGAGGAATGTTTCCTGAAAGTTTGGCCGTACCTTTTTGTAACACCCTGTATAGATAAGGAACAGCAAAGGGTCTATAACACAACCTTGGGGAACGCCAGAAATCACGTTTTACTCGATGACTTTCCGTCAATTACTACGAACTGTAACCTCTCTGACAGGAAATCACAAATCCAGTCACATAACTGAGACGTTATTCCATAAGCACGCAATTTCACTACGAACCGCTTGTATGGTAGTGTCAAAAGCCTTCCGGAAATCCAGAAATACGGAATCGATCTGAAGTCCCTTGTCAACAGCACTCAACACTTCATGTGAATAAGGAGCTAGTTGTTTCACAGGACCGATGTTTTCTAAACACATGTTGGCTGTGTGTCAATAGACCGTTTTCTTCGAGGTATTTTATAACTTCATATTTCATAATGCTCGAACACAAAATATGTTCCAAAATCCTGCTGAATATCGACGTTAACGACATGGGCCTGTAATTTAGTGGGTTACTCCTACCACCTTTCTTGAACATTGGTGTGGCCTGTGCAACTTTCCAGTCTTTAGGTACGGATCATTCGTCGAGCGAACGGTTGTATATGATTAAGTATGGAGCTAATGCATCAGCATACTCCGAAAGGAACCTAATTGGTATACAGTCTGGACCAGAAAACTTGGTTTTATTAAGTGATTTAAGTTGCTTCATTACTCCGAGGATATTCACTTCTACGTTACTCATGTTGGCAGCTGTTCTCGATGCGAATTCTGGAATATTTACTTTGTGCATGCTGCGTAAGCAAATGGGGTGGTCAGTCCATCTAAGATCATACACCTACTTGAGGTACACTACTTTCCACCAGGACTGAACTTGTAACTACTGAATCTTTACCTGGTGAAACTACTGGGTGAATGAAAATACTAGTGAAACTGTATCTTTACTTATTTCTATCATTTAAAACACTGACCTAAAGAATTTTCCTTAACAAAGAAAACTCAAACTTAATCCATTCATTAATTACCCACAATATACAAGTCCTATGCAATCTGACTGTTATACGGTGACAACCTCGCTTCAAATAATTAACAGAAAAGAATGTCCCTGAATTGCAAGAAATCCTAACAATAACCCACACTTTTTCATATGTCACTTACTTCACAGAAAATCTTCATAACACGATCTACGGCAATTACAGCCAGCTAAATAAAGATTCAAACCACTATAGACTCTAACTGCTAGGAGGCATATTGGTAGTAAAAGAAAGATTTTGCTGAAAAGAAAATGTATTTATAAAGTTTTACCTAATTCATGTGACATCTAGTTCCAAAAATTATATAGTTGTCAATAATTCCACTGCCCAAACATTAGGAACTACATCCATCCTCATTTTACAATGCATGTCCTACGAACACGAGTCTCCACAAAGAACATCGTTTCCAAACCCCTCTATCCGCTCGCTAACTGCTACTCCATCCAACCACAGAATATCTTGCCGAGGGCACAGATCGTTGTCAGCGATATTAATACAGCCTATAACGCTGCCAACATACAAACAGGCTTTTCACGAACTTTAGCTGAAATGAAATAAATTATTGCTGCGGCGCTCCTCTACGACGTGATGCTGTGAAAGAAAATCAGTAAAATGCAATCCGCGTATTGCGGCGGTTAGCCACGAGAACGCATCGACATTGTTTTCCTTCTCCGCAGTGCTAAAAGCCGAAATCCTAGAGGATCTGACACAGGCAGCGGTAATCTTACAAATGATAACGTGTGCAAGCATTTAACAATAACAATATTCTGAAACCGATTGAATGAAGTATTAGTACTTTAACAACGGACCTGATGGTTCAAATGGCTCTGAGCACTATGGAACTTCACATCTATGGTCATCAGTCCCCTAGAACTTAGAACTACTTAAACCTAACTAACCTAAGGACATCACACAACACCCAGTCATCACGAGGCAGAGAAACAACGGACCTGAATAGAGCTGTTGATTTTAATGGCGGTAACGAAGAGGGAGAGAGAGAGAATACTATCTCTATTATCTGTGTACCAAGAAGGACAAAGATTATATTCTGGGGTAGGACAACATATATTTCCTTTGTTTATGCATTACCCCTTTTTCTAAATACAAATAGTTAAATAAATAAATAATTTTCTAATCGGTAGGACATCATATATTTACTTTGTTTATACATTACCCCTTTTTCTAAATACAAATAGTTAAATAAATAAAAAAATACATGATTTTCCAATAACATTATGGAAAACCACCACACAGAGATAATCACTTTCTACAATTTAACAAAAGGTGGCGCTGTTACCGCAGATCACATGTGTGCTACTTACAGTATGAGAAGAAATATTAAACGCTGGCTAATGCTCATTTCTTTTTCAAAACTTGAATGTGAGTGATATCAACTTCCAGGTTATTCACCTCGGAAATCAAGTGGAGAAACTGCTAGGAGAGTGAACCTAAAACCGTTCGCACATCAATTTGTTCTTGGAAAGATACGCAAAAGTAGTATGAAGAAGACTGGAATCCCCTCCAGCTTGCAAAGGCTGATTGATAGATCTATCTCCAGAGAAGACAGAGTTTATCTATCATATCCGTAACGCTTTCGCGATTACTAAATGATACTGTAACGAAGCGCGCTGCTCTCCGTTGGATCTTTTCTATCTCTTCTATCAACCCTATCTGGTACGGATCCCACACTGCTGAGCAGTATTCAAGCAGTGGGCGAACAAGCGTACTGTAACCTACTTCCTTTGTTTTCGGATTGCATTTCCTTAGGATTCTTCCAGTGAATCTCAGTCTGGCATCTGCCTTACCGACGATCAACTTTATATGATCATTCCATTTTAAATCACTCCTAATGTGTACTCCCAGATAATTTATGGAATTAACTGCTTCCAGTTGCTGACCTGCTATTTTGTAGCTAAATGATAAGGGATCTTTCTTTCTATGTATTCGCAGCACATTACACTTGTCTACATTGAGATTGAATTGCCATTCCCTGCACCACGCGTCAATTCGCTGCAGATCCTCCATCATTTCAGTACAATTTTCCATTGTTACAACCTCAGTTCTGCACATCTGTTCGACGTCCCTTCTTGAAAACGGGGATGACCTGTGCCCTTTTCCAATCCTTTGGAACGCTACGCTCTTCTAGAGACCTATGGTACACCGCTGCAAGAAGGGGGGGCAAGTTCCTTCGCGTACTCTGTGTAAAATCGAACTGGTATCCCATCAGGTCCAGCGGCCTTTCCTCTTTTGAGCGATTTTAATTGTTTCTCTATCCCTCTGTCGTATATTTCGATATCTACCATTTTGTCATCTGTGCGACAATCTAGAGAAGGAACTACAGTGCAGTCTTCCTCTGTGAAACAGCTTTGAATAAAGAAATTTAGTATTTCGGCCTTTAGTCTGTCATCCTCTGTTTCAGTACCATTTTGGTCACAGAGTGTCTGGACATTTTGTTTTGATCCACCTACCGCTTTGACATAAGACCAAACTTTCTTAGGATTTTCTGCCAAGTCAGTACATAGAACTTTACTTTCGAATTCATTGAACGCCTCTCGCGTAGCCCTCCTCACACTACATATCGCTTCGCGTAATTTTTGTTTGTCTGCAAGGCTTTGGCTATGTTTATGTTTGCTGTGAAGTTCCCTTTGCTTCCGCAGCAGTTTTCTAACTCGGTTGTTGTACCACGGTGGCTCTTTTCCATCTCTTACGATCTTGCTTGGCACATACTCATCTAACGCATATTGTACGATGGTTTTGAACTTTGTCCACTGATCCTCAACATTATCTGTACTTGAGACAAAACTTTTGTGTTGAGCCGTCAGGTACTCTGTAATCTGCTTTTTGTCACTTTTGCTAAACAGAAAAATCTTCCTACCTTTTTTAATATTTCTATTTACGGCTGAAATCATCGATGCAGTAACCGCTTTATGATCGCTGATTCCCTGTTCTGCGTTAACTGCTTCAAATAGTTCGGGTCTGTTTGTCACCAGAAGGTCTAATATGTTATCGCCACGAGTCGGTTCTCTGTTTAACAGCTCAAGGTAGTTTTCAGATAAAGCACTTTAAAATATTTCACTGGATTCTTTGTCCCTGCCACTCACTATGAACGTTTGAGTCTCCCAGTCTATATCCGCAAATTAAAATCTCCACCCAGAACTATAACATGCTGGGGAAATCTACTCGAAATATTTTCCAAATTATCCTTCAGGTGCTCAGCCACAACAGCTGCTGAGCCAGGGGGCCTATAGAGACATCCAGTTACCATGTATGAGCCTGCTTTAACCGTGACCTTCACCCAAATTATTTCACATATCGGATCTCCGTCAATTTCCTTCGATACTATTGCACTTCTTATCGCTATAAACACGCCTCCCCCTTCACTGTCCAGCCTGCCTCTGCGGTATGCATTCCAATCTGAGTTTAGGATTTCATTACTGTTTACGTCTGGTTTCAGCCAACTTTCTGTCCCTAGTACTATATGGGCATTGTGACCGTTTATTAATGAGAGCAATTCTGGGACCTTTCTATAGACGCTCTTACAGTTTACTATTAGCACATTAATATTGTTATTCCCTGTTGAATTTTGCCTACTCCTACCTCGCCGCATCTCAGGAGGCGTCTTGTCGGGCCTACGGAGAGAATTCTCTAACCTAAAATACCCCCATGTGCACTCCACACGTAGTCCGCTACCCTTGTAGCCGCTTCCGGCGTGTAGTGCACGCCTGACCTGTTCAGGGGGACACTACATTTCTCCACCCGATAGCGGAGGTCGAGAAATTTGCACCACAGATCTCCGCAGAATCGTCTGAGCCTCTGGTTTAAGCCTTCCACTCGGCTCCAAACCAGAGGACTGCGATCGGTTCTGGGAACGATACTACAAATAGTTAGCTCTGATTTCACCCCGCGAGCGAGGCTTTCCGCCTTCACCAACTCCGCCAATCGCCTGTGCTAACTGAGGATGACCTCTGAACCCATACCGCAGGAGTCATTGGTGCCGACATGAGCAACGATTTGCAGTCGTGTGCACCAAGTGCTCTCTATCGCCGCCGGCAGGGCCTCCTCCACAGCCGGCCGCGGTGGTCATGTGGTTAAGGCGCTCAGTCCGAAACCGCGCGACTGCTACGGTCGCAGGTTCGAATTCTGCTTCGGGCATGGATGTGTGTGATGTCCTTAAGTTAGTTAGGTTTAAGTAGTTCTAAGTTCTAGGTGACTGATGACCACAGATGTTAGGTCCCATAGTGCTCAGAGCCATTTGAACCTCCTCCACATCTCGGATGAGACCCCCCGGCAAGCAGACAGAGTGAACACTGGCCACTCCCCTTGCGGAGAGGGTGGCCCAACCGCGCCCAGTACCCGCGAAGATGTCTCGACAGCAGGGACAGTGGGTGAAGCATGTAACACCTGGGGTGTACCATGCGACGCACCAGACTCCCCACTGCCGCTGCACTCCGAGGCAGCAGCCTGAAGACGGCTGACCGCGGCCATCAACGCGTTCAGCTGTTCGCGAACAGTGGCCAGCTCCTCCTGCGTCCGTACACAGCAGTCACACATCCAGTCACAGGGAATGGCAATTCAATCTCAATGTAGACAAACGTAATGTGCTGCGAATACATAGAAAGAAAGATCCCTTATCATTTAGCTACAAAATAGCAGGTCAGCAACTGGAAGCAGTTAATTCCATAAATTATCTGGGAGTACGCATTAGGAGTGATTTAAAATGTAATGATCATATAAAGTTGATCGTGGGTAAAGCAGATGCCAGACTGAGATTCATTGGAAGAATCCTAAGGAAATGCAATCCGAAAACAAAGGAAGTAGGTTACAGTACGCTTGTTCGCCCACTGCTTGAATACTGCTCAGCAGTGTGGGATCCGTACCAGATAGGGTTGATAGAAGAGATAGAAAAGATCCAACGGAGAGCAGCGCGCTTCGTTACAAGATCATTTAGTAATTGCGAAAGCGTTACGGAGATGATAGATAATCTCCAGTGGAAGTCTCTGCATGAGAGACGCTCAGTAGCTCGGTACGGGATTTCGAGAACATACCTTCACCGAAGAGTCAAGCAATATATTGCTCCCTCCTACGTATATCTCGCAAAGAGATCATGAAGATAAAATCAGAGAAATTAGAGCCCACACAGAAGCATACCGACAATCCTTCTTTCCACGAACAATACGAGACTGGAATAGAAGGGAGAACTGATAGAGGTACTCAGGGTACCCTCCGCCACACGCCGTCAGGTGGCTTGCGGAGTATGGATGTAGATGTAGATGTAGAAGAGTCATCATGTCTCCCACATCCCAAAAGATGTAGATGCCTCACCTGCACTACAGACATGAGTCGCAGAAGGATGTCAAACTATCAATGTAAAAACTGCCACAACGCTCTCTGCTTATCGCATGCTAATGTAGTCTGGCAACTTCGCTTCTCTATACGCCAATGTATATCTTTTGGTACTTCTGGGTGAGTATGAAACACAGCAGCTCCACAATAGTGACGTAAAATGGGAGTTTTTTTGCATGAATTTAATGTTTAATAAAATTCATGTACCGAAAACTGTAACTGTTGTGGATTCAAAGTTTCGGTCTTTTACCCTTTGTTTCTTTTGTGTTAAATAAAAAGGTCTCTTTGCATCCATTTTCGAATGTTCTGTTTCTACACTTTCTCCTGAAAGTCCCTGATTCAGCTTAAGTTACTAAAGTTGAAAATATGAGATAACTGCTGATTTCAAAATACGTGGCTGTCAGGCTCAATGCACCTGAACACATGAGTCCCAGAATTGCTCCTGATGGAGGGCTAATTGTCCAACACCCATCGGAAGATGAAGTTCTTGCGATCTGTAAACGGCTATCACTCGCGAATGGTGAATTAAGACATAGTGTAAAATTTAAAGCCTTTCACTTTCGGCGCGACTAATATGTCGCACAACATCTCTCTCCAACGGTGCCTCGTCCGTACTGACCAATGAGAAACAGCGACTGAGGCACGAAAAACCCCGTGACACCGAGGCGTCTTTCTTGGTTGTCATGAATCGGGATACGGAAAGGAACGTGTGATCTCTATAGGCAGCGTCACAGGTTACTCCAAAGGCGTAACACAACAGATACATATCATATTTATCCAGATAAGTCCAATTAAATGGAGGTCTCAGAGGAAGAAAGTAAACATTGACTGGTAAATGTGTTGTTTTCATTCGGTAGATAATTTTTGATTGTTTCACTACTTTTGTTTTCATACTAATGAATTAAAAATGCGTGGTATTGACCGGAACTTGCTAGAAAAGCGTTGCGATGTAGTAAGTAAATAATGATTGGTAGCAGAAAAAAACAGTCATTCATTGATAAAAGTTCCGGTGCCGACAATCAGACATTATAGCCACAATGACTGAGAAACAGCCGGCCGGGGTGGCCGATTTGTTCTAGGCGCTACAGTCTGGAACCGTGCTAACGCTGCGGTCGCAGGTTCCAATCCTGCCTCGGGCATGGATGTGTGTGGTGTCCTTAGGTTAGTTAGGTTTAAGTAGTTCTAAGTTCTAGGGGACTGATGACCTCAGAAGTTAAGTCCCATAGTGCTCAGAGCCATTTGAACTAATTTTGAACTGAGAAACAGAACTGGAGGGAACAATAGAGGGGACAAATAGCAAAGGCAGAACCTGACTAGAAAATGTGAAAGAGTTCGTAGAGACAGTTGGATGTGACAGTTCCGTAGATATGAGAAGACTTGCACATGGTTGAGAAAGTCTTTAAAAAAGCCCAAAATTTATTCCTCGTATACTGTTCGTAGCACACAGGCATCTGCACTTAAGTATAATTGGTACGGTGATATTGAAATAGATGCAAGTAACGCTGATAGTAGTCTCATTGTTGACATTTCAAACACGAGACGAAACTTGCAGTGTCGCGAAGCCCTTTCGCAATATTGATGAAGACTGGAGATGTGGGAAGCGCTCAACACGTTAGCAGTAGTTCATCCAGGTTTGGCGCTCATTGGTAATATTTTTCGCACATTAATAACGTCACACTAAATGTGTCATTTGCAAAACTCATGATATACCTAAAAATAATGTACAAATTAATAACTATTCAAGAAGAAAATACTATGAGATCAACACGTCCACGAAGCAGAGCAAGAGAAACAGCGAATTTTAAACTGAATTTTTACTTCGAGTGAAAACTGCGAAACTACTTTTCAACTACGACTGAAATGTGCACGTGACCATCGGCACTGGACATTGACTCATTGGAAGTGTGTTGCATAGTCTGATGAATCCTGATACCTTCATCATCATGCCAACTGAGGGCGCGAATCCTCCGTCTTCCAGGGGAACAGCTTCTTGACACCTGTACTACGGGAAGGAGACAATCTGGCGGCGGCTCCATTGTGCTTTGAGGAACATTCATGTGAGCACCCATGTGACCAGTGGAGCTCGTGCAAGGCACCATGATTGCCAACAAGTATCGTAAACTGGTTGCAGACCACGTACATCCCTTCATGTCGATCATGTTTCCGACGACAGTGAATTTTTCAAGAAGATAAGGCGCCATTTAACAATGCAAGAGTGTGATGGAGTGATTCGAGGAACACAATGGCGAGTTCCAGTTGACATAAGTGGCCCCGCAACTTGCCAGAACTGAACCCGATGAAACACATCTCGGATGTGACTGAACGTGGCAGCGGAGCTCATCGCCCCCCTCCCTAGAATTTACGGAAATTAAGTGACTTCGAAACGTCCCATTTGCAAAATTACAATTACTGTGCTGGAAAACCTCTTACGTTATTTGATTTTCAAGCAGCTGAGCACAACACAACGTACTCAAACAGTTTTCTCTTTACTTATTCCGATCATCACTTAACAGACACACAATATTTTTAGCGCAGCAGTCTGACTTTCAATAATCCCTACAAAAGAATGGCCCTGACTAACAACAACCTATACTTTTCACGAATCACTTACCTCACAAAAATCTTCGCTACTCGAACTACTGCAATACAGCGAGCGCCAATACTGCCAGCTAAATAAAAGAATCTAACTACTGAAGGCACTAACTACTGATAGGCATAGTTAGCAAATGAAAGATTTTGATAGAGAACAAACAATGTATTTACCTTAATAATATTCAACAGTCATCATATATACACTCCTGGAAATGGAAATAAGAACACATTGACACCGGTGTGTCAGACCCACCATACTTGCTCCGGACACTGCGAGAGGGCTGTACAAGCAATGATCACACGCACGGCACAGCGGACACACCAGGAACCGCGGTGTTGGCCGTCGAATGGCGCTAGATGCGCAGCATTTGTGCACCGCCGCCGTCAGTGTCAGCCAGTTTGCCGTGGCATACGGAGCTCCATCGCAGTCTTTAACACTGGTAGCATGCCGCGACAGCGTGGACGTGAACCGTATGTGCAGTTGACGGACTTTGAGCGAGGGCGTATAGTGGGCATGCGGGAGGCCGGGTGGACGTACCGCCGAATTGCTCAACACGTGGGGCGTGAGGTCTCCACAGTACATCGATGTTGTCGCCAGTGGTCGGCGGAAGGTGCACGTGCCCGTCGACCAGGGACCGGACCGCAGCGACACACGGATGCACGCCAAGACCGTAGGATCCTACGCAGTGCCGTAGGGGACCGCACCGCCACTTCGCAGCAAATTAGGGACACTGTTGCTCCTGGGGTATCGGCGAGGACCATTCGCAACCGACTCCATGAAGTTGGGCTACGGTCCTGCACACCGTTAGGCCGTCTTCCGCTCACGCCCCAACATCGTGCAGCCCGCCTCCAGTGGTGTCGCGACAGGCGTGAATGGAGGGACGAATGGAGACGTGTCGTCTTCAGCGATGAGAGTCGCTTCTGCCTTGGTGCCAATGATGGTCGTATGCGTGTTTGGCGCCGTGCAGGTGAGCGCCACAATCAGGACTGCATACGACCGAGGCACACAGGGCCAACACCCGGCATCATGGTGTGGGGAGCGATCTCCTACAATGGCCGTACACCACTGGTGATCGTCGAGGGGACACTGAATAGTGCACGGTACATCCAAACCGTCATCGAACCCATCGTTCTACCCATTCCTAGACCGGCAAGGGAACTTGCTGTTCCAACAGGACAATGCACGTCCGCATGTATCCCGTGCCACCCAACGTGCTCTAGAAGGTGTAAGTCAACTACCCTGGCCAGCAAGATCTCCGGATCTGTCCCCCATTGAGCATGTTTGGGACTGGATGAAGCGTCGTCTCACGCGGTCTGCACGTCGAGCACGAACGCTGGTCCAACTGAGGCGCCAGGTGGAAATGGCATGGCAAGCCGTTCCACAGGACTACATCCAGCATCTCTACGATCGTCTCCATGGGAGAATAGCAGCCTGCATTGCTGCGAAAGGTGGATATACACTGTACTAGTGCCCACATTGTGCATGCTCTGTTGCCTGTGTCTATGTGCCTGTGGTTCTGTCAGTGTGATCATGTGATGTATCTGACCCCAGGAATGTGTCAATAAAGTTTCCCCTTCCTGGGACAATGAATTCACGGTGTTCTTATTTCGATTTCCAGGAGTGTATACACTCCTGGAAATTGAAATAAGAACACCGTGAATTCATTGTCCCAGGAAGGGGAAACTTTATTGACACATTCCTGGGGTCAGATACATCACATGATCACACTGACAGAACCACAGGCACATAGACACAGCAACAGAGCATGCACAATGTCATTGTCCCAGGAAGGGGAAACTTTATTGACACATTCCTGGGGTCAGATACATCACATGATCACACTGACAGAACCACAGGCACATAGACACAGGCAACAGAGCATGCACAATGTCGGCACTAGTACAGTGTATATCCACCTTTCGCAGCAATGCAGGCTGCTATTCTCCCATGGAGACGATCGTAGAGATGCTGGATGTAGTCCTGTGGAATGGCTTGCCATGCCATTTCCACCTGGCGCCTCAGTTGGACCAGCATTCGTGCTGGACGTGCAGACCGCGTGAGACGACGCTTCATCCAGTCCCAAACATGCTCAATGGGGGACAGATCCGGATATCTTGCTGGCCAGGGTAGTTGACTTACACCTTCTAGAGCACGTTGGGTGGCACGGAATACATGCGGACGTGCATTGTCCTGTTGGAACAGCAAGTTCCCTTGCCGGTCTAGGAATGGTAGAACGATGGGTTCGATGACAGTTTGGATGTACCGTGCACTATTCAGTGTCCCCTCGACGATCACCAGTGGTGTACGGCCAGTGTAGGAGATCGCTCCCCACACCATGGGCCGGGTGTTGGCCCTGTGTGCCTCGGTCGTATGCAGTCCTGATTGTGGCGCTCACCTGCACGGCGCCAAACATGCATATGACCATCATTGGCACCAAGGCAGAAGCGACTCTCATCGCTGAAGACGACACGTCCCCATTCGTCCCTCCATTCACGCCTGTCGCGACACCACTGGAGGCGGGCTGCACGATGTTGGGGCGTGAGCGGAAGACGGCCTAACGGTGTGCGGGACCGTAGCTCAGCTTCATGGAGACGGTTGCGAATGGTCCTCGCCGATACCCCAGGAGCAACAGTGTCCCTAATTTGCTGGGAAGTGGCGGTGCGGTCCTCTACGGCACTGCGTAGGATCCTACGGTCTTGGCGTGCATCCGTGCGTCGCTGCGGTCCGGTCCCAGGTCGACGGGCACGTGCACCTTCCGCCGACCACTGGCGACAACATCGATGTACTGTGGAGACCTCACGCCCCACATGTTGAGCAATTCGGCGGTACGTCCACCCGCCTCCCGCATGCCCACTATACGCCCTCGCTCAAAGTCCGTCAACTGCACATACGGTTCACGTCTATGCTGTCGCGGCATGCTACCAGTGTTAAACACTGCGATGGAGCTCCGTATGCCACGGCAAACTGGCTGACACTGACGGCGGCGGTGCACAAATGCTGCGCAGCTAGCGCCATTCGACGGCCAACACCGCGGTTCCTGGTGTGTCCGCTGTGCCGTGCGTGTGATCATTGCTTGTACAGCCCTCTCGCAGTGTCCGGAGCAAGTATGGTGGGTCTGACACACCGGTGTCAATGTGTTCTTTTTTCCATTTCCAGGAGTGTATACACATATATATATATATATATATATATATATATATATATATATATATATCAATTCATGACATCCATCTTCACAAATTTTCTTTTTCTGGCGGACACACGTCCAGGTCGTCCGCTTATAGTAACCTCTCAAAACTCTGGCATCTCTCTCTCTACATCCACCACTGCTGGCGGCTCTGCTCCAACTGAGCAACTCTGCACGCTGTTCCCATCCAACAACCCAACACTACACAAGCGAATATTCCAACAATGAGTCCAACCAGCCACAGACTGCACACAACACAGTCAGTGATTTTCATACAGAGCGCTACGTGGCGTTACCAACATAAAAACCTAAACAGCCTACTTGCAACTTATGTGTGCAGATGATTTGCCAATTCCCTCCAGCGATCTTCCATGGTCTCTTTGCTGCCACGGCACTATGCGTCGCCGCCGTCATCCGTGCCAAAAGTGGACATACCGGTTACCAGGTAGGTGGTCATAATGCTCTGGCTGCCTTCTAATGGTTTAGGCAGTGCGTTGTGTGTTCAGTCAGTCTGTCAGTTAGTCAGCCTTTTAGTTGGTCGAGAAGGGATTTATCCAAAAGAGTCTTTCCCTGAGTTTGTGTGAACTGAAATACAAAATTTCAGTAGTATCATGAATTTAAAATTTCAGTAATATCATGAATTTCTTGAAATTAAATAAATCAGAATTCATTGTTCCGGAGTTATAATGGATCGCGCTTGAGAAATTCTTATTCGCTTTACCTCTAAATGCGTCTGCGCTTTTCACGAGTCTCACTGACTCGACAATCATGCAGTTGGCCAGCGTTGCGCTTACCCTGACCGATATTTTGACGCCTCATGGGTGGCATGTTTTCCAAAAAATAAACCATGAAATAAAATCAACTAAATGTTTATAACACAGAAAAATTACCACGAACTAACGTAAATTCCGTCTTCGCAACACACTAAAGACATGATCACCACCAATAACACGCTGAAATATCGCTTTCAGATGTATTCCTTTTTCGCAAAACATCAGTATTCAATACGGAATTCGTTGTTGCTACCGAAACATGCGACATCAGAAGTGTCATAATGAGCATCACACTTTTTTCTTTTTTTTTATGAGGACGTGAGACAGCAGAGCTGTCAAACCGACCGTCTCATTTCTTTCAGTGAGATTTCCCTACAAAAATACCATCCACTTTTCCGTGTTTTCCAGTGGATTTTCCAAAAAATTTCTTTCGTACAATCGTTGTCCTGACAAAAATGAACACAACAAGAAGAATCAGCCACATCAGTCGAGCCGTTCTCAGGTTCAGATCATTCATACATTCGGCAATTGATTTTTATTTATATATATTCGCGTGGTGTCGTAACACTTGCAAGCGCAGCCGTAGTCCTGGGTGAAGCGAGAACTTGCTTGTTCAGGTGGTTACGTACAGCCACATTCCAACTGAAGATGCTCACCGTTGTGGCATTGCAATGCAACCGTGATGCCATCTCGGAAAGTTTTCTTGGAGGACAGTAACGAGGGCCTGCTATTAATATCATTGAGTTTACAAGCAGGCTCTTGGCTCTAGGTTTAACATGAATGTGTAAAGCAAGAATATAAACAACAAATTTAAATTTGTAATCAGCTGTAACCGGTGTATCGTGTCTGTGTTCTTGAAATTAAATTTATTCGCACTGAAAAGGATAGGAGTCTGTTATGTACATAGCATCATATTCACCTAGATAAACTGACGGTAGCATAAAATCTTATATAATGCTCGTTTCGCTCCTCAGATGTTTGTCAGGTACAAAAATAATTATTTCTGGTTTTAGTCAAGAGTATGTTGTTAAGTGATACTATTGTTTATCCTTCTGACTTGCACCGTATCAGTACCATTTCAGTTATACTATTTGATCTTTCATGTGAGTTTGTGAAGATGTTTGCGATATGTGTCGTAAATACATGTACTATGTGCTGTAACGGTAACGCGTCAGGGAATCAAATAGCGTCGTGTAATGTCTGTGACAGTTAGGACCCTTTATTATTAATGCATGTCAGTGAAGTCATCAAATATGGCTGTAATATAACTACGCTTGTTTCATTTCTTATGCTGTGTGTATGTATCGACTCACTAACTGAAGTTCAGCAAATTTTGGATATTTTCGAACATGTTATTTACACTCATCATTATTAGACCGATTTATACTTAAAAGTACTTGTAGTACGTTGTTAAGAACATGATTTTATAACTGATACATATTTTAACCGTTTGAAATACAGAGTACTTTCTTTATGTAAGTATGTATTTTTAAGCAGTAGGAAAAAATATGAAAGGTTATCATCTCATTACTTCTTTTATATTTATTTTTCTTTGTTTTTCGGAAGCTATTGTCAATATACTGGTACCACTAGATTTATTTGATTACTTACGAAATGGAATTACTTGAAACACATTATTCTCATATTTTATTCGTGTATGTCAGTTTTATATATATATATATATATATATATATATATATATATATATATGCATCGCACTCCGTTTATTTTCATAATTTTTTTATGTGTTTTCATGTTTCTCTGTTATACAGAATACTTGATGCTGGTCTTAACGATACTGATAGTCAATAATGTTTCACTATATTGGCGAATATGGCTTTCCTTAAATATTCATTTGTATGGTGGAGTGCCTGCACAGCAATCTTGCTGCTGGCGGAGAATACAAAATAAACATTTGTACAGGTATCGAAGTAAAAACAACGGTGGGAAAATTGTCAAAAGACCGACGCGAAGTAGAGGGGCGTGAGTTTGGGGTACCTGTTTCAAAGATGAAGAAGCATCCGGCTCGCACTGTACGTTGCACTTGGGAAAATTGCCTGTGGGTTCACTGTTGCTGCCTCTGTCTCTCTCTCTCTCTCTCTCTCTCTCTCTCTCTCTCTCTCTCTCTCTCTGGCCTGAATACTACGATGCTACCAGTTATCTGGGTCCGCAGTAGGCGTTGTCGAATGATATATTTGCGCTACCGAACGAAATAGCGCAGCCGTAAGACGATGGATTGGCATTTGGATGCACCTGCATTCAATTTACTGTCCCGTCCTGAAGAGTTATGTTTTCCATGTTTTCTTTAACTTGATTAAGGCAAATGCTGAGATCATAGAACTGCATAGCATGGGCAGCCACAGCCGTTGAAATTCATGGCAAACTGGTCTTGCATCTGTCAAATAACGATATATTCACGACCGGTTTCGCTACATTAAAACGACATTCTGAGGTTGTTCTACACAAATATGAAAACATTCTTGTGATCTATATACTTAAGAAATTAACTACGGACAGCCAATAAAAGTAAATCTAAGTAATAGGGACTCCACTTATCTGAAATTCATTCTCAGCTCTGACTAGTTATTTACTGGTAAGTGCGTTAAATAAGGCTCATAACCTTATAAGCCCTTTATCTCCATTCAATTTGCACATGGATGCACATGTAGGCCGAGCAGCTTAATTAACTTCTCGCTTCTAGATTTTTAGTTTTGCAACTTTATCCTTCTGGGTGTTTTTATCTTTGTTGTAACGCGGCTGGATGATGAGTTACGTTTCTCAGATAGTCGCTCCATTGATGGTGTATTTTACGTTCATTTTGTTAAATTTTGAAACTATTTATTACGTTAACTGTGGTTCTTTTTTCCACAGTGTCTTATCTTCTGCACTGTTCTCATGTTCAACCGGTTATTATTTGTCGACTACTTGCCCTTTCCACGGGGTAGGATTCCGTGACTACGAACGATGGAGGCGTCGCCGTGTGCTAATCATTGTAGCACTATTTTGAGTACTTTTAGTTAGGTTTACTTTTATTGGCTGTCCTTCATTAAATTTTTAAATAAACAGATTACTAGGATGCTTTCCTTACCATGTAGAACGATATAAAGATGCTGGTTTAACGCAGAGAAACCAGTCGTGAACAATTCATCAACTAATAGCTGTTTGCGGTTTTACTCAAGTTCAGTTTAACAAATTCTTTGATGTTCCCATCCAGAAGGACGCGACTCCTGTCCTTCTTCATTCTTTCCTGTTCGACCTTGTGTGTAACCTAATGTACCTTATTTGGGACCTTCTCTGTGCACTATGACACGACCCACAGGATTCCTAGTTCTTCAGATAATTATTTACTGGTAGTTCATGTTATTTTTCTGGAAATATTTTGACTGATGATAACATTCTTTTTGCAAAATACTTTGATGTAACTTGCGTTTATACATTGCCGTAATCACTTTCCGTAAATGACACAGTGCAGCAAGGAATCACTGGTCATCTACACCACTTCGCACTTCCTGCACATCCGTCGCTGCAACAAATAGTTTGTAGGTTCGCTGTGACGGTATTTTTCACAGGCAGTATGGCCACGCTATTGTGGTAATAGTGAGGTAGACTGATTCATCCTGAAAGGACAGTGTCAAGTCTCTATCTTCCTCACTCATAATGAACATGACCAGTCCATTCGCTTGATGAATGTACCTGGTTAATCCCACGACTGTTTCAAGGTAAATGCCTTTAGCTCCCAAGCTGAAAAATGTTAAATTAGCTTGAATCCATCCCAAAATTTGACTATTCAAAACTCTCGTTGTCCCAACAAAACGTTTATTTACATCATTAGCTGTGATTTTTGTTCATAAGACTGTAACTTTTCAGTTAATTCGCTTAATACTATAAAATCATTACCTTCAACTACACGTTAAATACTTTTAGATTACGAAGTCTAGACGTTTCATTTGAGTTCTTCAGTACTGTTAGAATATACCCAACTTAAACGTCAACGGCTCAAGTTCTTTTAATGGCGCGGTTAGCAACTATTCAATGACACAGTTATTCGTATCCAAGTTTCATCTCACTCTTGTTCCTAAAGACTCGGAATAAGGATCTTGATAATGGGGTTCTACAGAGTTTTACTTTCACGTCAAATCTGTTCCACAATAGCCGGCCGCTGTGGCCGAGCGGTTCTAGGCGCTGCAGTCCGGAACCGCGGGACCGCTACGGTCGCAGGTTCGGATCCTGTCTCGGGCATGGATGTGTGTGATGTCCTTGGGTTAGTTAGGTTTAAGTAGTTCTAAGTTCTAGGGGACTGATGACCAAAGATGTTAAGTCCCATAGTGCTCAGAGCCATTTTTTTTTATCCGCAATGATGCCACTTTTATTAGAATTCCCAGATTAATCTAGTTAAAACCAAACAATTCTTATGATTTTTATAACACTTCTGTAGTTATTACCCACATGTCAATCAGAAATTAAGATTTAGCAAGCCAACACGAACTGGCTTCACATTAATAACTTCGCTAATAACAAATTAAATGCTGAGTTATTGAATCAGATTTTCTTATAACCTTACAACGGCATTTTTTTATTTTGTACACCTTTCTCCTTATCATTTGTAAGGTTGTTTTTTTTTTAATTTTTTTCCGGTACTGTCTTCATTCATAGTGTTGTCAATAAACGTTAGTTTCTTACCTTCAGATATTCGCACCTGCAGAAAATACTGAGCTTCCCCTGATTTTGTCTCTTAACTGCTTTCCTTATGTTCTCCCCGCAGTCATGCTGGCGCCAAAATCGCACTTACAATATGGTTTTCGTCTCCTCGTGCACTACGACACATCTTCCTCTGTGACTAAGCTTTTAAGGCTGGCATCGCTATCGCAGTTAAAGCTGGCATCATTATAGCAGTGTGTCAGTTCTTACTACTTTTCTGTGAAGTGGTACCTAGTCGCAACGGTAAAACAGGCAATTGTGAACAAACCTACAGCTTACCTGTTCGATTCATTGTCTTCAAGGCAGAGATCAACCGGTGATGGAAGGAGGTGTCGAACGTCTTTCTTTCATTTAACTTACAGCACTTTTGAAATGAGGGAAATATCTCACCGACCTGGCCGAGACTGCAGTCACCTTGTATGTTTTCTATGAAATATATTGCCTGTGTATGAGAAAACTGCATACATTGATTTGAAAAGATTTCTCCTCAGGTAGCGAGTATTTTAGGTATCGTATACAAGCGCTGAGCAAAATGTCGTAATATAAAACTTTAAACTTCATTAAATGCACATTTTGAGACAAAGAAAACGAATCTAATTAACTGTCAGGAGAAATTAATCGTGTGCTCAGTGAAAACTATATAACTAAAACCTAGTGCAGCATCTTCTACAGCAATATAAAGAACAGAAAAGTATTATACATGAGTTTTCGTCTCCATAATAAAGTATTGTAGGTAGCGCCTCCCAAACTCACAGAAATCTCATTCTTTGAAAAATTTAACTGCGCGCTACTACGCCTCAAATAAGAATACCCCAGCGTTGGACAACTGACTGCCTAGCAAGCCACCAACAGATAAAACTGAACAGAGAGTCAGGATCTTATCCACTACCCATGTAGTGCGCTCATTCAGTTTTGTCCCAGTACAGTAAAGGTTAATTACTTATAATATTAGAAAACATATGAGAACCTTACATTGTTCCCTACTTCCCTGCACCCCAGAGAAAGCTTCAATGTCTAAGCTGTGGTAAGGTAAGGAGAAAGAAATTTTGTAAAAAAAAGTTGAAAAGAAGTTAGTACAACAAGTTACAATTATAAATAACAATTGTTACGATTTAGGTTACAAAATGTACAAAAGGATGTTTTGACTGGTGTTTCACATATGAAAATTAGCCTTTGTACAGGAAAGAACCACAAACACTATTTGCCGAGTTTTGTAGATTGTAGGTAAATATTGTATCACTCATAACCATCAGAGATTTGCTTTAATGTCTCATATCATACTGAATCCAGTAAGTGATTACAATTGAAGGTAAAATGTTGCATTACGTAACAACAACGAAGATATTGTTAACGTCTCTTGTCATTAATATTATGGATAAGAAAGGAATGCAGCTAGCGCAATATTGACACATTCCTTGAAGTGCAGTTATCGATGAGGTCGCTGGCCCTGTAGTACTGAACCTACAGGTGAGCAAGAACATGAAGTGTGTTTCAGGCTTAGAGGCAGCCGTAAGGCAACTGAATGTCCATCACTGACTATGATGTGTTGGCAGAAGAGCCAACACCGTGTTGCTAGAGGAGGCCGAAATGCACGCGTTTAAGCTCACGCAGACTGGCGTGAGGTCTGGAACAGTTAAGGAGTTGAGTCTAGTAAATAAAGTACGTAGTTGCTTGAATACTTAACTTTAATCCATAATTGGAGAACATCGATCTTGATGATACATAATTACAATCTCAATATAAACTGGTAATGGCGCCTTGCTAGGTCGTAGCAAATGACGTAGCTGAAGGCTATGCTAACTGTCGTCTCGGCAAATGAGAGCGTAGTTTGTCAGTATAGCATCGCTAGCAAAGTCGGCTGTACAACTGTGGCGAGTGCTAGGACGTCTCTCTAGACCTGCCGTGTGGCGGCGCTCGGTCTGCAATCACTCACAGTGGCGACACGCGGGTCCGACGTATACTAATGGACCGCGGCCGATTTAAAGGCTACCACCTAGCAAGTGTGGTCTCTGGCGGTGACACCATAGACTACATTCTGAAGATTGGCGGAAAATGTAGAACCAAACATGAACAAACTCAGGGAAGTAGTTTTCCACTGTCAACTTGCATCTGGAATCGGAGTATCGTAAATATGAGCAGGCTCGGAGAGGTAGTTTTCCACTGACATCTCGTATGTCCAGCTGAAGTCTCGTAGATAACTTTGCTCTCAATATCATTACTCGTATTTCCTTTAATTGTGTTCCAAACTTTGTTAAATCCCTGACAACTTCGTTGATTTTGTGACTTTTACAGTACAATATGAAAATGCGAACTACACATGCATGTTGTCTTCAAAGAAATGATCTTATTCCAAGAAAATATCTGAAATAGTACAAGAGCATTGCATGGAAATGTAAGATGACCCTTATGTACGAAATATAAATATTTGTAGATTAGAGGAATCAATTGATCAGAAAACATCTACATACAGAAAGAGTTATACAGTCCTCTGTGCCAGAAACAAATAAAGTTAACAAGAGATGCAACTGACAAAACATCAGTATCTTCTAATGGTGACAAATGGCCATGAAAGTGCACAAGAAAATCTATTGCGTACACAGTAACAGATTTTGTTACAGAAAATGGCTAGTTACTCAGAACTAACATCTAATATGTGAACATAGGAACAGTGATGTTAAAAGTACTTACATGAAAAACATACACACAACGTAAGAGAAAGAAAATATATAGACCAGGAATAAAGAACAAACACCCGTGTGGGGTTGCTAGTACCCCCATCGGGCGCCTCTCCAGGTGGCGGATAGGGGAATGCCTCCTAGATATAGGTGGTACTGGGGAAATCAAATACCCAGGGCGGACCAAAACCTAACGAAATGTAGCGTCTGAACTCCTAGAGGAGCGGCTACAAACAGCGTCTGTTCTCCATGTTAGGAGCGGCTGAACACACACTCTGGAACTTACAATCCCAGTCTTAACCTCGGAATGGCCCAAAAAGCCATCTCCCCCCTGAATTTCAAACAACTATGCATGATGTCAATTTCTCTAGATAGAACTACTCCAGGAGGTAACCAATCCTCCGCCGCTAACAGCAGCGCAATCAGGCCTAAGGATTCTGGAGAGCCTGAAGCACCATGTCGTTCAAGAAATTCAAAATCCTCTAAACTGAAGAAAAACAACGTACATTTCTTTGGAACCCTAAATATTAACTCGCTCTTGAAGCCGGGAAAACTGAAGCAGCTCACCAAAGTCTTGAAGGTATATAAAATCCAAATATGTGCACTGCATGAAACCAGATTTACAGATGAAGATTTAATGGATTATGAAGGATACAGGATATTTAAAGGAAAGAAAGGCTGGAACCCATGGGGAAGAGGCCTTCCCCACCTTGGAACAGGCTTCATCGTGAAATCTAACTGGGTAAACTCAATAACCGACTTCCAGTCACCTAATAAACGCTTGTCTTTTCTCACATTCCGCGCCCTAAATAAAACCTATACACTTATTAATTGCCACGCACCCATCAACAATGACAATAAGAAAAATCCTCAGAAAGTAGATACATATTGGGAATCTCTAGACCACGAACTTTCTAAAATCCCAACATCAAATGTGAAAATACTGTTTGGGGACTTCAATGCACAAATAGGCCAAAAAAAAAAAATACAAAAAAACAGTAGGAAACTACCCGGCTCACAAAAGGACAAACAGAAATGGAGAAAGATTAATAGAACTATGCAATGGTCATAACTTAAAATGTCTACAAATTTCAAAAAACCTCCTAAGAAACAGAAAACATGGAAATCACCAAACACAAGTATTGGAGAATTCCAGATAGATCACATAGCCATCACACACTATAATCAAAAAGAAATAATGAATGTGAGAGTTCGGAAAGGGGAAAACATTGTAACTGACCACTACTTATCGACAATAAAATTAAATTTCATACCACAAAGAAAGAAACAAATACAAAACAGGAAAACTCAAAAGATAGACGCAAACATCTTGAAAGAGAAAAGAGAAGAATTCTGTCAAAACATAGTTATATGTTCGGATAAATGGGAAGATATAAAAGAAGGAATGATAAGATCTGCTCAAGAAGTCGCAAAAATGAAAAAGAGAAAGAAACACGAATGGTGGGATGAGATATGTGAGGAAGCAATAGAACAAAGGATGAAGGCATGGAAGAAACGGCACTCAACCAGAAGTGATAAGCACTACCTGGAGTTCAAACAGCAAAGATCTTCTACAGCAAAACCCGTTAGATCAGTAAAAAGAGTATTTGAAAAGAACCAATTTACACAAATGGATAAAGATTTTAAGAGAAACAATAACAGATCCTTTTACAGCACATTCAGACAGAAACTACAAAAATATATCGCACCAAATCTGTGTTTTAAAGATACCAGTGGAAAACTGACAATGAATAATGAAGAAAATTGTGAAATATTAGCAAAATATTTTGAACAACTCCTCAACTGTCAGGAACCTATTGAAAAATTACCAGCCAACACCTCAAACACAGTAAACAATAATTCTGAACCCCCATGCCTCATAGAAATCAGAGAAATCATTAAAAACCTTAAGAACAATAAAGCACCAGGGGAAGACATGATAATTGCAGAAATGTGGAAAAGTGTGGATAATACAACTCAAGAAAAACTACTGGGAATAATCAATGAGATTTGGAGAACGGAACGTATACCGGAAGAATGGAAAACTGCATTAATCCACCCCATCTTCAAGAAAGGGGATAAAACCGATGCAAATAACTACAGAGGGATATCTTTACTTCCGATAACGTATAAAATTCTATCTAAGGCCCTACAAAACAGATTGGAGAAACAACTTGATCAAGAAATTCGTGAATACCAAGCAGGCTTTAGGAAGGGAAGATCTTGTGTGGAGCAAATTTTAAACTTGAAGTTAATTATTAAATATAGACGATTAAGAGGAAAAGACATCTTTATCACGTTTGTTGACTTCAAGAAGGCGTACGACTCCGTTGACAGAACAACCTTGGTTAATATCCTTAGTGAGTTTGGAGCAGACAAGAAAACAGTCGCAATCGTCAAAGAAACACTTACGGATACCTATGCAAAAGTAAAGTTCCGTGGTGAGGTATCCAGACCATTCAAAATCAGAACAGGATTAAGACAAGGAGATGGGTTGTCACCTACCCTATTCAACTGTGTGTTTGAAAAAGTTATTAGAGAGTGGAGGAAGAAAACGACTGAAGAAGGAATACAAAAAATCAGATTAGGAAGAATAAAGGATGGATTAGAAGTAGATTGCCTCGCTTTTGCTGATGACTTAGCGATTCTGGCAGGAAGTTTGGAAGAAGCAGTCAAACAGATCAATATTCTGAATGAAACAGCAGAAAAAGTAGGACTGAAAATCTCCTTTGAAAAGACAGAGTACCTAACCAATGTAAAAGAGGCACCGAACAATATGATTACAAAGTATGGCCAGATAAAGAAGGTTTCTAATTTCAAATACTTAGGGGAAATCATCCAGCCCAATGCGTCAGATAAAGAAGGAAATAAAACAGGAACAAGAAAAATGGAAATGGCATTCCGGCTAACAAAGAATGTGTACAACAAGAAGTCAGTATCAATTAACGCATAAATAAGGCACTACAACACTGTGATTAAGCCAGAGTGTCTGTATGCATCTGAATGTTTAGCAATGAACACTGACAAGGAAATGGAAGCTATAGCAAAAAAGGAGCGAAAAATCATTAGAAGAGTACTTGGGCCGAGGTTTGAGAATTGGACTTGGAAGCTTAGAAGTAATAGAGAAGTGTATGACAAAATTGAGAAAGCGGGAGATACTATGAGGAAGAGAAGAGTAAGCTTTTACGCCCATTTGAAAAGAATGAATGATGAAAGGCTGACAAAGAAAATATTCATGTTTTTTGACAAGAACCCCAGAACCCAAATTACCTGGTTCAAAGAAGTCAAAGCAGACTTAGAGGAGATGGGTATAGGACAAGATGATATAACCAACAGAGACTTAATGAGAGACAAAATTCAACATTGTGAAGCATTTGAAGTGAAGAAGAGAAGAACTGGAGGAACAGTGTGGACAGAAGACCGAAGGGAGCAGCACAGAGAGAGGATGAAGACATATTGGCAGAAGAGAAAAGAGGAGGAGCGCAATAGGAGAAATGTACATTGAAAAATAGTTGTTTAACGCGGTCCCTAGATGGCCAAAATCGGAAATAAAAAAAAAATGTATCATTGTTCATGGTTCATGTAAATGAGAAGGGAAGGGAATTAAGTGCACTTCATACTCAAATTCTTAGTCAGTCTGTGTGATATGTTACCGTACTGTCATGCACTTCTCTAGTATTGTATTACTCTGTCTTGTATGCAAAGGATATTTTCATTGAAACGCAGACTTTTCTCATAATATCCCTTATCTCAGTTTACTTCGTCCAAAACGTCATATTCTTATAACAATAATTTTCATGTCACTTTTGCTGCCACCAACCTGCACTTCATTATCGCGTCATCACAACCATGTAATATAATTATTATTCAATCTTTCTACATTCATTCATATTTGCATGTTATGCAATTTTATGTGACCACCCTACCCACATATTTTACTATTTCCATTTCTCTGTGCTGATTACTTTCTTATTTCTAGATGCATCTGCTATAGTCTCGATTTACTGTCAACCTATACACATTTTTCGTAATTCTGTTATGTCATAACCTTTACCCCATTTATAGCCTCTAACAGTAAATACCTACGCTAAATGACCTATAAGCGGCGCAATATACATATATTCACAAAAACAGTTCATCAGAACAGCAGTGCAGCCAAATTCATTATCATACACCTGTACTCTTGACGAATATTTCATCAGAAAGCTAGTGCAGCAAAATATTATGACAAGTCAGTAAACATAATGAAGAACATATTGTTAGACTAAGACGAATCATACACAAAAGTTTCATCGCAAAAAGGATGCAGCAACTAAAATTCAAGAAACTAGTGTCATTAGAAACTGTCAATAAGAAGTCAGTGTCAAAAAGTATATTGGTGTAATAATAATTCTGTAATGGATGAGCTCACAAGAGGCTGAAGCTATGTTAGGCAATGCTGACATTATGCAACAAAATTACATATAATACACAATCCTAACATAAGCCATGGCAAGAAACTTAAGTGCTAAATTACAAAAAGGGAAAAACCATTATGTTTTAGTGCAATCAGTTGTGTTTCCATTCAGGCTCCTCATTTCTCCCTAGTGTCGTCATAAGACTAGTCATTGAACGGTGCGTTCTATGAGCAATTACGTCTCATAAATCTGGAATATATGCATAGTAGCCAAATTCGTTTTAAGACATATGTATATCAGAATGAGATTTCCACTCTGCAGTGGAGTCTGCGCTGATATGAAACTTCCTGGCACACAGTTTTAATCTGCCAGGAAGTTTCACATATGTATACCGTCATACCTGTCGTAATCTGACCTGAAGACGAAAAGGTACGTAGGTAATAAAGAGAAAAAGGTAAATACTTCAACAGGATAATGCTATCGCATGTCATATGAAGAAAAAAGAAACTATCACGAAACGACATAAAGGATATTCAGAAATATGTGCCATGCCAGTCATACATGACGATCAAAAAATTCATATAAAAATTATTGTCTTACCTTTTACTAGTTTGGTATTAGTTACCGTTTTTTGTGTTGCTGACCATTTTACTGTTCGTCACCTGCCTATTACTACATGCAAGCTAATGAAATATAATCATGTAAATAAAAAAATCATCTGTAACAAAAACAGAGTCCCTAACATAGGCCCTAACCATTACCTACACATTCCTCATAATACATAGTAATTCCTAACCATTGCATGTTTCTATCACGTTATCCTCGTAACTATCATCAATAATCATTAATACCTTCAGCGTATTTATCTCTACTGCATCATCATCATAATAACTTCAAGTTTCATAATAGCCTCATACCTAGCAAAGAAACGATAACAAATACTTCCTGCTCTGTTTCATTAATCAAACACCGCACGAGAAATACTCAACAGTTACCCTTCACAAATAACACTAATTAGCAAAGAAACCTTCTTTACTACCCAACTGATAATGAGAAGGAAAGTTTTAGTTTTAGTTGTTTCATGTTCCGTACATCATTTTCTCGACTATTTTATCGATATAATGTGGAACAGGTCAGATTACAAGATATATATACACACATGAATATTGCTAATATTAACATTACTGAAATTTTTAGTTCTACTCATGCAACTACATTTTGAGGTACTTTTTTTTTACCATTTCTGAATCAGGAACTCGTCCATGGAAAAGGAGTTGTCAAAAAGAAATTATTTTAATCTAGATCTTAAGAATCTTTAGAAAAATGCATGTTACCTCAGACACAGATAATTTCCTTCAGACAATATAATCTTACCTTTGAAAACCTGCAATATTATTCCTTGCACTGGTAGCAAGTCCTTTTTTTTTCTTATAATTCATCAATGCCACTACTATTTGCAAAACTGACTTTCCATTTGGGATACTCAACTGTAACCTCAATAATCTGTATATCTCATCAGAACTGGGGTTAAATTTTTCATTTTATAACTCATGACTGCTACTACTGTAAGTAAAAACTATGATTTTCAAAACTGTACGCTTATTTCATCAATATGGGTTTCACTTCCAAAAATTTCGTATTAGAAAAGTTTACTGAATCTACAATTCCTGTTTCCGTTTTTTTTTTTTTTTTTTTTTTTTTTTTTTTTTTTTTGTGGTAGGCAGTTTAACATAGCGCCTGTGAATATCAGTAAGCTGTCTTTAGCCGAGTCAAGTAATCGAAGTATACAGTTTTGTCGGAATCGGAATGTACTTCGTCCCCACTATAATACATCCTTAATCACAGCTCACAAATCACGAAGATTACTTTCAACATTGTTACATTAGGATATTAGTAGAAAATTCGTTGATATCGACTAGAAGGGTAGCAGGAAAACACGAATATACCAACAAACTGAATAATAGTAAACACTCAGTTCGAGGAGGTGTCGTTCGCCAAACGATATATCCAAATAAGTATAATGGATCTCCTATCCACATTTCAACTCAGAAAACGCATGGAATTCAGATTTCCGCTTCTTTCCGTAACTATGTTGCTCCAATACTCAGTATAATAGCGCGCGAACTGTTCACTGTCTTGTGTGTAAATGCCTTTTTGTACAAGGAAAAAATCGCCCCAAATGAATTTCTTTGCTATGCCAAGGTCATTCATTTTTTCGGCTGCAAGTAAAATACTGTTTTCTCAAAATATTATTTACTGTAAATGCCAATAGTGCCACAACGTAAATAAAAGTAACAAAAAAATCGCACTTGCATTTTCTTTCACTGTGTGTAAGCCATTATCTTACATGATGGTCTGCGCGCAGTTACAAAACCTTACATATCTTCTTAAGTGAAGAACAAACTAGTAAAATGTTATCTCATTTTCCACTTGTGTTACTCGAAATGACAGCTGTTTGTTCGTTTTCTTCGTGGGTTAGGATAGTAAAACATTCGATATGTTGTTCTCCATGAGTTATAATGTCATAGCGCGGATGTGTTTCACTGTTTACACTCGTGTTGACTAACTTTGTCTTCTTTGTTAACGTCAAAAGTTGTTTCTTTTGTTCGTCAGAGTTCTGTTTGTGTGCGTCTACCTGTCCAGTAACTGTATTAACAGTGATATTAAAGCGGTCGTGACGTTCTGTGAGTTGCGAGACTACCGCACCCGGTACCGTGGTATTTATTTTTGCAAGTGTATTATCTTTGTCGTCCTGTAACGTAGCTTTTAAAATATTTTGTTCAGTTTCAAGCTTGCATAATCTTGCCTCTAGCCTCCTAATAATAGGTTATAGTCCACCTCTCTCTCTTGTCGGCTTCCTAAGGAAAGGTTTTGCTAGGTTTTTTTCTTTTTTTTCCGAATGTGAGATGTGATTTCATACTTTGTACTTTTGATATCTTTACTCACTTCTTCTTGTGATTTTGTATTTTGTTCAAACTTTTTCTCCATTTTTTGTAACTGTTCCGTGTTTTATTTAGGTATTCATGTTTACTTTATTTGCAGTGACTGGGTGTGTATTGTCATTAACCAATGTTGACTGGTCTTCTGTTTGATTAAAACAGATACAAGCAAAACCAGAATAGACCGTCTAAGTAAGTGGTTGCGGAGCTTCATACGGGTGAGGCGATTTGTCGTCTGCCAATTCGTCTTCCAAATTTTCTTGTTCACACTTGGAAATCTGATCTGTTACATTTAATACAGAACTGACCTGTATTGGAAAGTTATTTGCATTGTCTTAAGTCTCAAATAAAGTACTTATGTGTAACGAGTGTTGTCCTTCTGCTGTTGCATTAATAACTGAATCATTAGTTTGTGACGTAGCTTCCGACCTAGTAGCACGACGAAATACTGTTTTGATAGCCAAAATGTTAAAATTTCACAACTGAATTACCAAAAAAAATTTCTGTTCGAAGTTAAATAATGGAAAGTATTAAACTCTTTTACGCAACTGAAATATCTGCGAAAAATCTGGGTAACACTGCAATAACTCCCGCAGTGTGTACTATTGTTTGCTAACCGACAGAGATCTTCGAACTCAAAATTTTTGCAAAAGTAGAAGAAAAACTTTTCACACGAAACCACACCCAAATATTAACGATAACATGAAAATAGCTGAAAGAAAAGATATAAACGTTAGTAGCGTTGATTTGCTTTCGAGAGCCTTTGTTGCAATCTAACAAAGTTATTACAGAAAAATCAGAGATCTATCTTAGGCAAAGCTTACTATAAAATATTTGTCTGTGTGTGAGAAAACTGAATGTACTGATTTCAAATGCTCCTCTACTAAGGTTTATTTTAGATATCGTATACAGTTGCTGAGGTAAAATGACTGTTGGTTGGCCCTATGTTGCACATGTGAACAGCGTCGTAAAAAAAAACTTTGAACTCCATGAAATGCAAATTTCGAAATAAAGAAAACAAATCCAATTTACAGCCAAAAGAAATTAATTGTGTGCTCAATAGAAACCATATAAATAAAACAGTACCGAAGTACATTACAAACATTGAGTGATGTGAGGTAAAACGTTAAACTCGGAATATTCACAAAAATAAATTACTGCATTACGCAGAGGAAAGTAACTGTTTGAAATTACCGACACTGTTCACTTGAAATAAATCTGTTCGCTAGCACGACACCTGACAATCCAGACTAAACGCTGCTTGCACAGGAATGCATGGTGAGACCTGAGCTGAAATAAGAATGACTTACTTCTCGCTCAATATGCCTTTTAGTTTTGTGCCTAGACTACTGACGTTCTCGAAAGCAAATACAAATTAGCAGATGCAGCAGGTATAAATAATTAAAATTTGCTTGTAGAAACAGTCTGTGACGTCGTATGGCATAAGATGCAATACGCACATTTTTGACAAAAATTTAAAGCATTAGTATGAATCAGGGAGGTGGGTTTTACTTAGAAAACAAAATCTGATTACTGGCAAAAAGACAAACAATTACGCCGGCCGGGGTGGCCGAGCGGTTCTAGGCGCTACAGTCTGGAACCGCGCGACCGCTACGGTCGCAGGTTCGAATCCTGCCTCGGGCATGGATGTGTGTGATGTCCTTAGGCTAGTTAGGTTTAAGTAGTTCTAAGTTCTAGGGGACTGATGACCTCAGAAGTTAAGTTGCATAGTGCTCAGAACCATTTGAACAAACAATTACAAAATTTTCTCATTACAAAGAAACTACAGACATTTAATTAAAATTTCTCCAAAATCTTATCCATCAATATAAAGAACAAGAACGTATTGTAAATGAGTTTTCATTATAATAATATGGTATTCTAGAAAGTTTCCCCCAAATTTACGGAAATTTCATTCATTGAAAACTCAACTGTTACTATCCTCCAAATGAGAATGTCTCAGCGCTGCACAACAGACTGCCTAACAAGTCAACCATAGATAAAACTAAATACAGAGTCAAGGATCTTGTTCACTACTCATGCAGTGCGCTCATTCATCTTTGCACCAGATAAGTAAATGTGAATTACTTCCAAAAGCAGAGAACATATGAGAACCTTACGACCTAAATCAAGAAGAGTTAAATAAGTCGATCACAGTCAGTTTTAGTCGTCTCCGACCGCCGTCTTCATTTCATCACTCGAACTATGCTAACGTTTCAGCATCAACTAAATATTATGAAATAATGTTAAGCATACTGTTAACTACAGCAACAGACTTTCTTTTTTAATTTATTGGACTTTATAGGACAATTAATCTGTTTTTCACTTTATTCGAAAGTTACTGAACTGGACCTAAGCCCTTTTGGTATGGACCGATTCAAGTACTATCCAAATTTGTATAGAAGAAATTATGGCTACGTCTTCCTTTAGTTTCTGATTTTCTGAATATCGTAAAAGACAATAGAACGTAATTCGTTCGCGAAACGAGACTAGTGTATAGCGAAATGCTCCGGATATGGAACAAGTATTAATCATGTACTAACTAGAGATGATTTGCTATTGCTGCATTTTTTTCACCGGAAAGATGCATTCCGTCCACTACAGGCGTTACCTTACAGCGAGACGACGGCGCCTCCACATCGCGCAATCGCATAATTTATGTCCCTCGCTTTGCGCGACACAAACCTACTCGTCTGGACCGGCTTCTTACACGGCAGAAACCGCGCCCACCGCAGACTTGTCGGCCAATCCGCAGCTGCGTAATCAGGTACTAGAAGGGAAAGTAACTTCCGGCAAAACTGCGAAGAAAAAGGACAGAAAAAGAAGGTACGGAAAAAAAGAATGTACGTTCGATGTGGAGGTAAGAGCAGGCAGCCAATGGCGGATTTCGAAGCTCACATTGGCAGAGCACGCTGTACTGTGTTGTGTTACGTTGCGTGTGACGCAAGACTAACGATCTCTGGTGGGGACGTGCCAGCAACCAGTTCCGCGCCTTTGGGCGCCAGCCAAGGGAACACAGTTGCTGCCGCAGAGGTGTAATTGGCGAATGCCTTCTACAACCGATACACTGACATGAAGCTGACGGCGAATTTCGTAAGATAGAAGAGGATTTAACACGCAACAGACGGCGGTGTGTAGTTTTAAAAATTATATTTCAGTAACTTTACTAACAAGCGTCAGACATACCAGCGTGGAGAGCCATCAGTTGTAGTGCAGAGCTAACAACAATAGGGACGATGGGTGTGGATCAAGTCATGGTCTACGCACATCTACGTCTGTAATCTGCGAGTCATCAGAAGGCGTATGGCAGACCTTCTGCACTACGTAACCTTCCGTCAGTTTTTCTTTCAAATACGCAAACATTTATAAAAGAAAGGGTCGTCCAACGTATAAAGATAAGATACGTGTTAGACTTAACAAAAATGGATGGGAAAAACAAACAAACGCGCAAGGGGGGAAAATTCGAATGCAGTTTACTGTAGTGATTTTTTACGAAACTGAAATAGAGATGGGTTGGCCATACAGTGCTAAAATGATGGAAAATGAGCTACGAAGATTCTGTATTGGATTTTCGCGATAAGAAAACTCCTAGAGAAGTACCTAATCGAAGATCGAATAACGACGTAAACATGGATGCAAATAGCTGAACATGGCAATAGAAATAGGTCCGGAAGAGACCTATATCCAGCAGAGTATGATATACCGCTGATGATTACGAAAATACGGAAGATGTTTCTTTCATTCGCGCATGAAGCGTGGTTAGAATGTCTGCTTTCAGAGATTCCTTTCGTTCGCCCAATTTTGTCTTCGCTGTTGCTACAGGATCTGTATGCACTGTGGTGCAAAATATTTATAAATTTTTCTCCATATAACCGATTCTTGGGATTTAGAAGTAGGTTTATGAGAGATATGGTGAGTTTTTAAGTAAGTGTTTGCCAATTAAATTTTACAGCATTTCTGTTTCACTCTTTCGCCATCTACAAGACTGGAAATATTTGCGCCAGCTTCCTTTGTATTCCCTTGGTGTCTACTGCTTTCCAGTTGTAGTGAGTATTACTCATATTTTAGCAGTATTTTTTTAAAGGTCAAGCAAGGGTTTTGTGCGTTATTTCTTTAGCACTCACCAGCGGTTTTCTTTGCCCCATCAGTACTTCGAAGCTTTTCATTTACTTTAACTACAAATGTTTCATGTGATCACTATATCTGACGCCTTCACACCTCGTCATTACCAGCTGTTTGTACGATTTGTTAACTGAAGACTCATTAAGCGGACGCTTTGTCTTACTAATTGTTAGCTGGCAGGAATTACATGAAGTTTATTTTATGTCTGAATCCGCCTGATATTACTACAGCTTTAAGCCTGATATTACTACAGCTTTAACCACATAATATTTCCTCGTAGATGGAACAGAACTGCATTGTGCACGAAAATTAAGTCAGCCACGTAATCTTGGATGCAGGTAACACTATTACCTATAACCCTTTCTTTTTAACACATTTTATCTGAAACACTTCTCTCGTTGGATCCATATTTTTCGAGGTATTGTTCTGTAAAGAATTAAATGACACACCGATAATTTCCTCATAAGGAGAATTCCAAAAAATAACTTATATTCATGGCCTTTTTTATGTCTTTCTCTTGCCAAAAACCTCTCAATATTTACTGTGTTTCTCCTTCTTCTGTTTACTTTTCTCCTGTGTTTTTTTTTTTTCTTTCTGTGTTTGCTCAAATTCCTGTTTCCTGAGTTTTCTCTGCGCTGTTTCCAGTATGCCATATCATTTGTGGAAGTGTCCAGTTTCTTGAGCTCTTACATGGTATCTTTCAACATGTTGATTTTCAGAGTTTTACGTCTCACTACATCAAAAATTTTCTTGATCGTCTGTCTTCATTCGTCACATGTATGAGTCCATAGGACTTTGCCTGCTTTTTTGAAGCTGTTTGTAATCGTCTCTGTCTGTTCATACACTTGTTTAGTTGGTCTCCTTATCCATATCTCCTCTTTCTGAACTGGCGCAGAGATCTGTCTCAGTATTTTCCTGTCTTGTTTTTCTGGCTCGTTGATTTTCGTTCTACCCTTTATTTTGTTGTTTCTGAGACGTACAAGGCTCCTGGTAACACTATGGTGTTATAAGGCCACAGTTTTGTATAAATGAAGATACTTCTTTTGTTGTACTGGTTCCATGAAAGACCGAATGCTTTTTGTAGTTTTGTGACTATTTCTTGATATTATTTCGACTTCAGTCTTATTTCCGGGATAATCTCTCCCGGATAACTGAAACATCTACTTGTGTTATCTTTCTGTACTTGTTAATCAGTGGGCGCCTGGTTGTGGGTTCTACGTTCATGTTTCACTTCATGGGATGTTTAGTTATGTGTTTTCTGAAATTTCGTGTAGTGTCTTTAGAGCTTCTTTGGCTTCTTCCCTGTTGTTCGTTATGAAGCTAATGGCACACGTTTTACGTTGACGGCTCTTTCCTCGAGTCTCCCGATCTTTACGCCATTGACTCTTTTGCCCCTTGTCCTGACTGTTTTCTCTAAAACTGAGTTTTTTCATACGCCATATCTGTTCACTGCATGGTCATTCCTTGCCGAAACCACCTTGATATTCTCCTGTATGTGAATGTATCTGAAGCTTAAAAGGTTTAATGAGACATTGGATAGAATTTTGTATGCGACGCATAGTAATGTAAATCCTATGTTTTCTCTCGTCTCTTGTAGAGAGAGTGTATTGGGGCTGATTTTCATTCTTCTGGTATTTTTTTCTCTTTCTCAAACTTTTACGATAATTCTGTGTAACGGTACTGGGTGTAATACTTTCTTGGTCTAATTTCCGGAATCAGTCCATCTTCTCAAGGTGCTCTGTTATTTTAAATGATCTTATTATTTTCCTCTATTGGGGGTTTGGGATCCAGACTCTGGATTTCCAATTTATATGCGTTTTCTGAAAATACAAAAACTTCTCGGAAAAGTAAGGTTTTTCAAAACGTGGGAAATCGTTCCAAAGTGCTGTACGGGCATGTACCACAGAATAAAATTCCACTGAGATTGGAAACTGTCCTATATTTCGTAATCTCGTGCTACATAACTACTCGACTCCACACCACTGATAATCAGTAAATGAAATCAAATTAAGAAGTGTTGAAAAAAAACGGTTGAAAGATTAAAACATTTTGAAACAGAACTTAATCTCAACGTACACAAATTTCAGTTTTTAACACAGTAATGAAAGTCAGTTCAATTTGCAAGTATTATGTATTCCACGTAGAAAATCGTTTTCCGTTTCAAGGTACAAGATGGTGCACGAGCGATGAACTGTGGCTTAACAGTCGGGGTATTATGCAATTAGTTTTACAAATATACGTAGTTTTCCTTACCGTAAGACCTTGTAACTGAAGAATTAGCATTGTCCTCCAATAACTTCAATATACTACACAGAACTTAAATGTGTAGAACTCGAAATATTTACAAATTCTGCCTGAAAGAGAACCTAACGTCTCACGACAATAAAGACAGCAGAAGGAGACAGTTTTTCACCTTCATGCATCCAGCACATTAATTTAATGTAACTTTCTTTTATGTGTGTAAAATAAGTGTTTGGGGCAACTAAAGATGTGGTGTGTAACAAAGATGTAATATGCATTATCTTATTAAGTTCGTACGCTTCCTTCAAATGGTTGGAACTTCAATTCAGAAAATACAGCCGTTGTTACACCGGATAAAATGATTACATACCTTTTATTAGATGATCAGTAATAATTTGAGTAAATAATGACACAAGCTTTTAAAACAGATTTCATATTTATTCCCTAGGCATACCATTTGATAACGGTGACGCAATCGTCTCCAATAACAGGAAACAATCTATCCGTACAGAAACTTCAAGAAATAGCAGCAAAAGCTTGGTTCCACATTTCACAAGAGAAGACGAACCAGACTAAAATTCTACATTAAATCTTTACTCACAAAATTGAGTAAAATCTCCCAAGTAAACAAACTTAAAACTTTAGAAGAAGTTGTTGTCCCGGCACAGCTAAATCGTGAGGACAGGAAAGGAAAAATTGCAGAAATAGACAGAATACAGAATCTTGAATAGAAACAACGAAAAACACAGGATGAGTCAGGAGGAAAAGTACATGCTTTGAGATGCGATAGTATAACTTAATGTCGACATATGTCCTATTCCGAATGGTTTCCGAGATAGAACACGTTTAATATCAATTTTGTACGTTTTTCTTTAATAACTCGAAAACCGCACACTCCAACGAAAACGTGTCTCAGCATACAATTAAACTAAAGTCTGCTATAAAAAAAGGTCCTATTTAGGGTCTAGGACTAACAGTTTGCGCGGAGAGATCGCGAGAAAATTGGAAACCTCGCGCGACGCGCGTGCGCCGTAGCTTAAGTGCTTTTTGTAGGCCAGTTTGAGGTAGTTTTCCCACTTGATAGACCACAAGCGTCCTTATCAAAATGTTCGTCTCGACTTCCTCTATATTGCTGTGGTACGTTGTAAACAATGACAATGAATAATACAGAAAATAAATAAGAATATACATTAAAAGTGTTCTATCTCGGAAACCATTCGGAATAGGGCATACATCCACATAAAGTTTTATGTTCAGAATCACTAATGCTATTACTCGTCAAAACACGTACCTTTCCTCCTGACTCATCCTGTATATATCACAAAAGGGAAAATTATGAAATTATACCACGGTTGTTAAAACAGGTGGCTTTGAGCATCTTAAACTGTAATAACTGTTGCCAAATCTCTAATAAAAATTAAAGAAAAGGAAAAATTGACATTTCATTTAAAAATCTAAAGACCAAAAGGTGAAAAACGTATTTCAATGAAAAAGGGGTCACAGAACGTCTATGAAGTGAAGAAAAAAATCACACATTCGATGAGGAAAAAGTGATTAAAGTTTTGCAGTTATCCAATTAGAATGATCAAGCTAAAAAAGAAAAATATAAGATTACTATTAATGAAGCGGAAACCAAACTAGTTGATAAAAGTTAAGGAAGACCTAAAAGCAATTGGTATTCATGAAGGGAGCATTCAAGATGGATCGAATTTAGCACCATAATTCGCTAATACAAATTTGAGGACAAGCCAATCTGGCAAAACTCAGAAGGGACAGAAGAACGAAGAGAGGAAACAGGGAACAAATGAAAAGATATTAGGAGAAAAAGAAGAAACACGTGTTAAATAATTTCAAACACGTTCCTTAACTGATAACAACAGTTACAAAAATGAATTGAGTAAGTGTACTCATTCCTTATTCCGTTAATGATAGCCTCTCGCACAACATTCAAATGCCACATGACGCGAGTTCGAATACTTTGCACCAGTGTGATATTTAATTTCGATGCACTCTCCATAAACGTTTTACCAACTGCGCGGACAAAGTTGCCTACCACTGTGTCAATTAATCTGTTTATTTTCCTACTGCGCCGCATCAGTTTGAGGCGAGCTCTCGTTGAAAGCACTTCCTTGTAGTGGAGTAGCGCAGTCAGTCGCGCTGTTTGCTCTGCCCCCAAATTACTAACCCCTAATAAAATTTATGACTGCGGTTGATACCAATTCGCTGTTCCTGCCAATATGGTTTCTCAGTATAGGTTGTAAAACAGGACACTTTGTACTTATTTTGTATTGGACTTACCACTGGAGACCTCGTAATTAACTACTGAATTAACTATAAACCATGTCATACTTTGAAGTAGTAAAATTTATTGTGTTTTAGTAAAAATATAAAAATCCCCCATCCCCCTCCACCCAACACCTTCCGCCCTTAGTGTTCTAGGGTTAAGTAATGTTTGAGTGCAGTTGTGCTTCCGGCCGGCTTTTCGGTGACTTATTATCATTTTACAGCTGCTCTCTATGATACGTTATGAGTAGTGGTTTATACAGAGGAGGCCATCAATCAGTCGGACAGAGAAGGGATATTGACCAAGAAACTGTTCGTGCGGCAGTTGTCAGTGCGCTTTACACTGTCAATCACGGAGAGAATGTAGTCAATATAAAAGTCAAGCAAGTAGACGAATGTAGGAAATGAATCACTAGGATAAATAGAGCGTTATTGACAAAAAGGTTGCTGTAGACAGTAGTTTCCCAAGCATCCAACAAAACGTGTTTCCTCTCGGAACTCCGTACAGTCTGACAGGAAGAATAACAGTGCTGCTACTGGTACAAACGCTAATAAAAGATATACTCTAGTTATAAGCAACACGTGTAAACCAAATGACTGCGCTTCTTACTGTGTTTGCATCGAAAGCAAAATAGTGTTAGAAAAATTGCATACAACGTCTGTTGGGACTTTAGTTCGCGCTTTGAGACACTTTGTTCCTCCAGAAACTAAAGTCAAAATTATTAATAGTACGTCTCTCGGTACAAACAGGATCAAAGTGAGAGTCATGGATGTACAAACAACCAGCCACAATAGAATCAGATTTATTTGTAAAGCACCGTTTAGTGGCATTCATACCTAGTTACATGGTGTGTAAGCAAGGTTTTATTCGAGGATTAGCTTAGAATTTGATGAACAGGAAATCTTTCCCAAAATCAATCCAACTTTTAGATTTACATACAGATATCCTTGGTGAAGGGAATATTTAAACAGCAAACCTGTAGCCTAGCTCTTGGTTCATAGATTCTTCTCAAGTACAGCTATTTGCATGGGACTAGATGTGACATGCATCCATTTTTGCCACTGTCTATCAGTGTAACAAATGCCTCAAGTTCGGCCATATAAGCAACCGAATCCACAGCTTCGAACATTGTAGTAAATGTGGTGGAGGGCACCAGTCAGCCAACCACATGGCTATAAATGTACAGTGCTCACAGTGGGGAGGAGAAACCTTCGCTATGGAAGCGACCTGTCACATCTATCCCAGGCAAAGTAAGGAGAAATAGTTTGCTACACTCAAACACAAATTGTTCAGTGATGCTGAGGTCAGACACAGTGTAGCAACACTATCGTTTGGGATAGGAAAAGTCAGTTTTGGTGCAATATTTCTGAGCACACAAGTTACAGCCAGGCTTGGGACTGTTTACAGTGAGATATGCTCACCAGCAGTTATGAAGTAAAATAGAGGCGACAGGGGCGTAGAACCACAGGAAAAAGTACATGCAGCTGTTTGCATAGCGCAAGTCACAGGCAGGAGGGAGTAAATGACACAGGTGCACAGCCACATATAAATAGGTGCCGGTTCACTAGCAAAGCATTCAAGTATGGCAGTTCTCCCCAGATGGCGGGGCGTCTCACACTACCAGCTACACACAGCTGCAGATGGAGCGCCGGCATTCCACTAGACAGCGGGCGCTGGTTCGACCTTCTGAGGCCGACACAGGGTCCGTAGCCAGCCAGCGTCAGGCCACTCCATGGCTCCCTACCATGAGAAGTCGTCTTGGCTCCCAACATCGCTGGAGACTTCCAGGGCAAGGGCCGCAGATTCGGCTGCCAGATTGTGGGCGCTTGTTGTCACCATGATGCAAGCCATGCCGGCAAGGGAGCACAGCACTGGCCAACTTGCAGTTGTCAGCGGGCCGCACTGAGGCACCGCAGGACAAAGACTGCTGAGTCAGCTTTTGGCGCTGCACTGGAGTTGTTATATCATTGCAGCCATACAAATCCGACACATTATCAGAGTGTTGGATGGGTTGCTGAGGTGGTGTCCTCAGCATTGCGGGACCTGGTGATGCAGACCGAGGGGAATACAGCACTGTAGTTGGAAACAAAAAATCATTTGGAAAGCTTGGACGAGTCTTAATATGGTGCCTTCTACCTCTTCCTACTACATTTGGTGTTGCTGTTACATTTGGTGTCAGAAGTTGTTACCACATTTGGTGTCAGAATAGCAGATGTCATTTGTACAGTACAACGGTCAAGCTCACTGCCTCCATTACAGTCACAAGATGTGGTGAGTTTTGACCATTTTCTTTTGAGTGTTGGATGTTTTCTTTCTTTTTTGTGTTTTTGAGTATGACTCATGGCAGGCCATTGTAGATGTTTTGCATGGGCATAGTATTTTTTGTTGTCAGAGTAAGTGTTAATGTATTTGGGGCAGTAAGATGTATTTTTTTTCATGGGATTTAATTACTTTTGTATTGGTTTGAGTATGATGTTATTGAGTATGATGTTATTGAGTATGATGATACTGAGGTGTCGGGAGTCAGGTTATTTTTGTATTTAATTGTTTTGTTTTGGTATTAAAAAGGAACAAAGCAACACAGTGGCAGGGTCAGGAATGCGAGATGTGTCAGAACCAAAAGCGGTACGGATTTTGTTGGAAAAGGTAGCACAGTTGACAGCAGACTATATGCAGATGAGGACTGAATTAACATCTAGAAGTGGGTGGGAAACCGCATTTGATCAGTCGTTGTTGCTTAGGATGCTGCAGCAGGAGATTGATCCAGCTGCTGTGAGTTTGATTCACTGTTTTCTGGCAAGGCATCTGAGGATGTGCGTTCGTTTGTGGAGGACTTCGAAACTTCAGCTGTGATGAATGATTGGTCTGATGAACAGTTGTTACGGGTAGCCAAGATTAGATTAACGGGTGAAGTGAAGGCATATGTAAGGTGACCTGAGGCCTTAAGGAAGGCAGGACAATTTAAGCAGTTAAAGAAAGGGCTTTTACAAAGCTACAAGGAACAGATAGCGCTCAGTACTTTAGGGAGAGGTTGAGTACAATGATGAAGGGACAGGGGGAGACGTAGAGAAATTTTCGGACAGAATAAGAGAAATTAAAGAGTACACTTACGAGTTGGGTCAGAGCGATGAAGTGAATAGTATTCTTTTGCACGAGGCCGAGCAAAGGAAACGTGATGTATTTCACTGGAGCATATATCGCGCAAAGTGCGTGAAGGGACTCAGAAAGATTTGTAACCAGCCATTAAGCTGGGAATACAATGTTAGGAAATAGACATGGCAACAGCGGTACGTTATAAACAAACAGTGTTTACAGCGAGTACAAAATGTCATAAATGTGGTCGTACAGGACATGTGCAGAGACAATGTACCCAGTCACCGAGGAATAGAGGAAGGGGTGGAAAGCAGCAGCGTGGAGGATGGAGAAGTGGAATTAGTAGAGGTGGACAATAGTTAAACGGCAGAGGGGGCCCAAGACCCACCTAAGGGAGCTCCCATTTAATTTCAGTGCTATAAATAAGTATGGAACGGTAGCATCCATAAAAATTAAAAAGTTTAAGATTTTGTTGGACGCAGGGTGCAAGTGTCAGTAGCTACTAAGAGTTTGATGGGATGAAAGAAGGTGGACCCACTACGTTATAGGTTGCGTGGAGTGGGGGATATGGGGTCAGTTGACTTTTGCATAGGGAAAGTCCGATTTGATGCATGCATGGAGGTAGTACCATGGGTATGCAAGGGCTACGAGATGATCCTAGGAGTAGATTTCTTGCATCAACATCATGCCAAAATTGACCTTCGACAACGAACTGTGGAACTTGGTGGAATGTTATTTCAGCTAGGGGAAATTGTTGTCAGTCCAAAGTTGTCACGAGGGGCATTCCACGTAATGAACAAACCAACTGAACCGTGTACATTAGCGTTAAGGCTTAATTCACATGAGTGTGTGTCTGGTAGCACCGGGAAGTCGCTTTGGGTAAGTGTGGAGTCGAATCTACCTGTGGGTACAGTATGTGTTATTGAACTATTGGACGATAATGAAGTTTTGGGTCCATTGAGTTGTATTGTGAAACATAGTATTGTACGCGTAGAGGAGGAGTACGACAGGCGAGTAGTTCCCACGAACGTAGCTAACTTTAGCGCTGTAGACGCGAATTTGACAAAGGAGTTTTAGTAACAAATTTAGATGTGCCAGATCACGAAGAATGGTGTTCGAGAGGTAGGCGAAGCGATCAGCCACTAACTGCCGATAGAACTGACAAAATTAAGCATTTGAAAGGAGGACAAAGAGAGCATATGGAAGAGTTATCGTGGGAATTTAAGGGTCTGTTTTTTCCGCACAGGCCGTTACCAGCGACTCCATTAGTTCAGCATAGGATACCAACAGTGAATGAAGCACCTGTTCACTGTAAACCATACAGACTACCGAGGTATTTGTAGCCTATTGTAGAGGATATCATTGACCAACAGCTTGCAGACGGAATTATACAGCATAATAACGCCTAAAAAATCCATGGATGGAACTAAGAAACACAGGTTCTGTGGTGACTACCGATACCTCAATAATAAGCCAGTGATGGAAGCATACCCCATTCCAAACATATCGGAGACTTTGGATCACTTGGGACAGTGCCAGTACTTTTCTACAATGGATTTGACAAGTGGTTATCATCAGTTAGAGGTGGCTCCAGAGGATCGTTCAAAACCTGCTTTCTCTACTCCTGGAAGCCATTATCAGTACATCAGAATGCCATTCGGTTTGTAAAACGCTCCAGCAACGTTTCAGAGGTTCCTAGACATTGTCTTGAGGGGTTTGAAACCACGGCAGTGTCTTGTCTATTTGGATGACATTATAGTGTTTTCAAGTAGTATGGAGCAACATAGACTGCGATTAAGGGAAGTATTTATAAAGTTAAGAGCAGCTCATTTGATGTTGAGCCCGGAGAAGCGTCATTTTGCATTAGAAGAAGTAACATATTTGGCTCATATAATCAGTAAGGACGCAGAGCGAACAGATCCAAGGTTGGTACAGGGTGTAAGGGATTTTCGGGGACCGAAGTGCAGTCATTCATCAGTGAAATTTCTATCGAAAGTTCGTGAAGGGTTCTGCAGATTTAACACAGCCGTTGACGCGATTCTAACGCAAGGGTGTGGGTGGTGGTGGTGGTTAGTGTTCAACGTCCCGTCGACAATGAGGTCATTAGAGACGGAGTTCATGCTCGGGTTAGGGAAGGATTGGGAAGGAAATCGGCCGCGCCCTTTCAAAGGAACCACCCCCGCATTTGCCTGAAGCGATTTAGGGAAATCACGGAAAACCTAAATCAGGATGGCTGGAGACGGGTTTGAACCGTCGTCCTCCCGAATGCGTCCGGGAAGGGTGTGAAATTTGAGTGGACAGAAGAGTGTCAGAAAGCGTTTGAGAGACTGAAAGAAGTGTTAACTTCGAGTCTGGCACAGTAGTGCACAAGCCTTGGAAGAAGTACGGTAATGCCGATGCACTATGTAGGAAGGTGGCAAGAGTAGGAGTCATAGGTTATGCTAGTGCTACGGCAAGAATTACAGGACATGAACAACGACTGTAAATTGTATCTGACAGAGCCACAATTTAATATGTACGAAGGTCTTCTGCCCAGGGAAACGAAGTTAGGACCGAGGGTAGTAGTGCCAGCGAAGCTGAGGGATGAGGTTTTAAAGGAAGCACGTGATCACGTGTTATCTGCTCATGGAGGGGAAGAGCGACGAATAGGAGTGGCGGAGAGGAATTGGTGGAGAAGTAGGAAAGCGTATGTGGATCAGTATGTCAAGAATTGTATACCATGTACACAGAGAGCAGATTTGAATAGGAAACAGATACAGCTACAACAATTGCCGGAAGTGACATGTCCATTCTTTGTGAAGGGGACTGATGTCTTAGGACCTTTCAGGTGAACACCATCAGGGAAGAGATTCGTTCTCACAATAATAGACCATTTTTCGAGGTATGTGGAGATGGTGGCTATGCCAAATCAACAGGCAGCAATCGTCGCGCAAGCGTTAGTAAACAACTGGATTTTGAAGTTTGGTGTACCAGAGACCATAATTACTGACCAAGGGACCAACTTCTTGTCAGATTTAATGAAGGAACTGTGTATATTTTTGAATTTAAAGAAGTTGAGGACAAGTGCGTTGCATCCGCAGGCGAACTGAAGGACAGAACTGGTACACAGAACAAACGGGAAAATGCTGAGTTTTTATGTGAATTCTCATCACCAACAGTGGGACAAGTATTTGAAGTATATTCTATGTGCATACAATTCGAAAGTCCATACAGATACCGGTTTGTCTCCATATGAGGTAGTGTATGGGCGACTAATACCATCACCATTTGATTTGGTGAGGCTACAGAAAGGAAGGACAGGACAATCTGTATGTCAATTCGCAAGGACAATTCAGGATGTTAGGAAACGGGTATAAAAGGCGAATATGAAGGCTTTGGAAAGGCAGGAATACGCAGTGAAGCATAGAGGAAGTTTACCACAGTATAGAGTGGGACAATGTGTAATGTTGTCCAGCCCTTATAAGCAAAAAGGGAAAACGTAGAAGTTCCTCACGAGGTATCAAGGGCCATACCAAGTTGTAGAAACCACATCCCCCATTAATTTTAAGCTTCAGTTCTCAACTAGAACAACATTAGTACACATTGGGCGGTTGCGGCCATTTAAGGGTTTCCGAATGTGATTCCAGGTGTGTCACAGGAAGGAAAGAGGAAGAAAGAAAGGGTGAAGACAGGTGCTAAGCACAGAGAAAACCAGGAAGATAAGAGTACAGCATGAAGTACCGTATGTTTTGTGATCCAGAAAGTAGTGGAGTATTTGTAGCTTTTTTTTGGTATCTTGTCATGTATCATTGGGTTTGTGTAGATTAATTAACCATTGTATTTTTATGTGTTATATGTCGTTTCGAGTATTGTGAGCATGCCTGGGACAGCAGTCTCTTTGAAGGGGGAGGAAGGATAGTGGTTTGTAGAAGTAAAAGATGAGGAAGTATTGCTGATCTCGGCAGTTAACAGCCAGTATGCTGAGATGACAAGGGAGGAATTATGAAGCTGCTGTAGAGGGAAGGTGATTGTGTGTCCAGCCAGGGTGGCAAGCACCAATCCAGACACGTGCACAGTGCAGTTATTTTTAGATAGGGGGAAGGGAATAGACTGTCCAAGGGACATCATGGAGCCAAAATTGAGCCCGCAATGGGTCGGGATGTATTGTATCTTCTCCACCTATGAGAATTTGGTAATAGTAGCAAGTTGTTTTGAGCAGTTGGTATTTGCAGAAGCGAAACGTATAGAGCTCGAGGGGAGCGGAATTTTAATCAGTGAAACTGCGTGTAACACAATAGGACCAACCTTCCACCTGCCAGCGTCAATTCCAGGAGTCACGCAATTGAATGTTACGCAGCCACAGCTGTATGGCCAGAAGCCACTTTAGAGTTTTTGCCAAGGCAGAATCTAACCTTTTTAAATCAAACTCTGGAGCCAGGTATGTTGAGATCCATAAACCAGTTCACTTTAGAGCAAGATGGTCACATATCAGCTGAACAGCTTGTGCAACATGTCGCTCAGCATAGGGAAAGGCAACGGCAAATAACGATCGTTTTGAGCACCTCAGTTGCAAGTGTCTTCGCAGCCTTAACTTCGTTGTGTTGTTTTCATTCTCATCAGGCAGAGAGCCATTTCCAAGAGGGAACCAAGGGTAGTCCAAGTCCCAGTGGATTGTATATCGAGGGCGTGAGACGAGTAGGTAATGGGTTGATCGAGCAGTAGTCGTCCAGTAAGGAATTCTTACGTTTTGTTTCATGTCATGTGTTTTAAGGGGCACTAGACCACATTTAAGTTTTCTAAAAGTAAGGAAATATATCATAGGTGCCAACCCAAACAAGGTAAGAGTTAGTTGAAGGTCGACACAGGGTCTGGGTCTTTCTGAAGGGGGGAATAATGTAGTGGCACTGCCGTTTGGGATATGAAAAGTCAGTTTTGGTGCAATATTTCTGAGCGCAAAGTTACAGCCAGGCACAGGCCTGTTTAAGTGAGTTCCTCTCACCAGTATTTGCGAAGTGAAATAGAGGCCACAGGGGCGTAGAACAGCTGTAAAAAGTACACGCAGCGAATTGCATGGCGCAAGTCACAGGCAGAAGAGGACCACTGGCCAATCTAAGTGTTATGAGTTCATGACACGGAACGGCGCGTTTAGCAAAACAGAGGCACGCAGCTGCATATAAATAGGTGCCGGTTCACACGCAAAGCAATCAAGCTCTCCTGGATGGCGGGGCGTGTCTCACCATCAGCTACACACAGCAGCAGATGGGGCGCCAGCGTTCCACTCGACTGCAAGGCGCTGGTTCGACCCTCTGAGGCTGACGCGGCGTCCGTAGCGAACCAGCTGCGAGCCACTCCATGTCTCACTACCACAGGCAGTCGTCTTGGCTCCAAACACGCACCGGAGACATCCAGGGCGAGGGCCGCAGGTTCAGCTGCCGGATTGTGAGCGCTTGTTGTCGCTGTGACCCAGGCCACGCCGGCGAGGGAGCACTGTGCGGGCCACCTTGCAATTGTCAGCAGGTGGCTCTTAGGTAGCGCAGGATGAAGGCTGATGAGTCAGCTGCTGGCCCAGCCCTGTCGTTCACATATCACCACGGCCATACAAGGCCGACAAATTAGCAGAGTGTTGGACAGGTTGCTGACGTGGCGTCCTCAGCATTGCAGGACCTGGTGACGCAGACAGAGGGAAGATGTCACTGTCGTTGGAAACAGTAAATCACTTGGAAAGCTCAGATGTGTCATAATATGGTGCATTCGACCTCTTCCCCCTACTTTTGGTGTTGCTCTAACATTCGGTGTCAAAAGCTGCTATTACAATAGTGAAAGTACATGTACAGGTGCCACAGGAGACTTGCTGATGGGCAATAAATGTACATATGTAGTTAGTTCTTAGGCTCAGTATGATATTTTTTATGTAGGGTATTACATCTCATTCTCTCCTCTTCGTCAACATGTTAATCACAAGAAGGTTTCCGTTCTGTCATCGGTAGTTAAAGACCTCTCCCCTCATATACACTCACAGAAATTATTTGGCAGTCGAATCTGTGGTGTCACCGCCAGACACCAACCTTGCTAGGTGGTAGCCTTTAAATCGGCCGCGGTCCGGTAGTATACCTCGGACCCGCGTGTCGCCACTATCAGTGATTGCAGACCGAGCGCCACCACACGGCAGGTCTAGAGAGACTTCCTAGCACTCGCCCCAGTTGTACAGCCGACTTTGCTAGCGATGGTTCACTGACAAATTACGCTCTCATTTGCCGAGACGATAGTTAGCATAGCCTTCAGCTACGTCATTTGCTACGACCTAGCAAGGCGCTGTTTATCTTGTGATGTATGTACCGTCAGACTGATGTTCACCAATTATGGATTAAAGTTAAGTGTTCCAACAGCTACGTACTTTATTTGCTAGACTCAAATCCTTTAACTGTTCCAGACCTCACGCCAGCCTGCGTGAGCTTAAACGCGTGCCTTTCGGCTTCACCTCCTAGTGGCTTGGCTGTCTTTCCAACAGAATCAATGCAAAGGTTACTGGTTTTGCTCAGAATGTGACCATCCTCAGCCCATTTATACCTCAGTTGTAGGCAGTGGCTATGACAGAACAGGTGTTCTTCTTTCACGGACGTCATCCGCTTGAGCATTTCTGGCAGAAAGTGGCAACCATTGCAAATAAATATTATATTGTGGTCAAAACTGTTTCTAATCCATTTTTAAGTGTGAGTGTTTAATCAAAGGTAATGCCTCTACCTTCGTTAATTGGGTTTGGATGGGAATATTTTAATAAATCAAACACAGAAATGATCCTTAGAATGTGATCTTTAATTACCAATATTCACTTTTCCATATAATCACCAGCCAATTGGATACATTTCTCCCAGTGATGAACAAATTTTCTGAAGCCGCTACAGAAGAAGTCAACACTGTTTCCCCAAACACAGTTTCACAGCCCTCTCGTGTCTTCATTAGAAGCATAATGACGGCCCCGCAGATTGTCTTTCATTATCGGTAACAGAACTTGTAACGCGAGAGGAGTTCCTGGTAAATTTCAAGTCACTGCACTTTCATTTCAGGAGTCAGCATCCGAGATACTCATCATGCACAGATCTTCCTGTAGCCAAGCAAAGCAATAATGTGACCCAGACGTTCTTGTGAAATGCCGATTGTGCTTGCAATTTCTCTCTGAGTGATAAGACGATCGTCCTGAGTCAATATGTCAGCATTTTGCTTGTGAAACTCGGTGGTTGCTGTCACAGGACGTCCAACTATTTGTTTGTCAAGCAGGTCAGATGTTCCAGCCTCAACATCTTTAAACTTACTCGCCCAACGATGCTAGTACTCACGTCAACACAATCACCATAATCTTCTTTGGGGTGACACCTTCTGCTATCAAGAATTCAATGAATGCACGTTGCTTAAATCCTACTGACCGAGCGTCTGCTAATGGTTCCATTACTTACACTGTAACAATACAACTGTTCAATGCTAAGGCTTCCCGCCAACTGGAGCTGAAGACAAGAGACAACGGAGCAGGACAGTACCTGCTGCATACCAATGCTGCCAACTGTTGAAGAGTTACGAAGGTGGATGCATTACTTTTCGGTCAACCCTCGTATTTTAACCAGAGCGCTTTTTTTGCATACTAGAGATACCAAGATGTCTGACGTGTGGAATACGATAAGGAAACTAAGAAACGATAACTGGAACCCGGACCAGGATGAAAACTTGTTGGAAGAATTGCTTGACAACTTGACTTACATCGATAATCCCGCTGTTCCCCCAGTAGGCACAGTATCCGTCAATTAGCTGTGCTCCCCGTATAGGCTGAAAGACTAAAAGAAACTACTGTAGTTCTCATCGAATCATGGAATGGGTTGCGTTCACTACCCAGTATTCTTGTTTCTCACTGGAAAAAACTGCTATAATTGTTCCAGTTCCCACACCTAAAGCAACTTGTGGAAGTTCAACATCATATAACCCCATCGTGCTGTCTTCGTATGTCGCAAAACGCTTGCAAAGCTTATTATGGGTGTTTTAGAATAGTGGTTGGAAGCGAGAATTTATGTTCAGAAAAAAAAATTTGGCTTTAGAAAGGTTAAGGAATAGTTTACAGTCATTATATTCTGCATTCTGAAATTCTTTGGGCAATGCTTCAACACTTATTTACACTAGTGGCCATTAAAATTGCTACACCAAGAAGAAATGCAGATGATAAACGGGTATTCATTGGACAAGTATATTATATTAGAACTGACATATGATTACATTTTCACGTAGTTTGGGTCCATAGATCCTGAGAAATTAGTACCCAGAACAACCACCTCTGGCCGTAATAATCGCCTTGATACGCCTGGGCACTGAGTCAAACAGAGCTTGGAAGGCTTGTACAGGTACAGCTGCCCATGCAGCTTCAACACGATACCACATTTCATCAAGAGTAGTGACTGGCGTATTGTGACGAGCCAGTTGCTCGGCCACCATTGATCAGACGTTTTAAATTGGTGAGAGATCTAGAGAATGTGCTGGCCAGGGCAGCAGACGAACATTTTCTGTATCCAGAAAGGCCCGTACAGGACCTGCAACATGCGGTCGTGCATTATCCTGCTGAAAAGTAGGGTTTCGCAAGGATCGAATGAAGGGTAGAGCCACAGGTCGTAACACATCTGAAATGAAACGTCCACTGTTCAAAGTACCGTCAGTGTGAACAAGAGGTGACCGAGACGTGTAACTAATGGCACCCCATACCATCACGCTGGGTGATACGCCAGTATGGCGATAATGAATACACGCTTCCAATGTATGTTCACCGCGATGTCGCCAAACACGGATGCGACCATCATGATGCTGTAAACAGAACCTCGATTCATCCTAAAAAATGACGTTTTGCTATTCGTACACCCGGATTCGTGGTTTACTTCATCACAGGCGCTCCTCTCTGCGATGCAGCGTCAAGGTTAACCGCAGCCATGGTCTCCGAGCTGATAGTCCATGCTGCTGCAAATGTCGTCGAACTGTTCGTGCAGATGGTTGTTGTTTTGCAAACGTCCCCATCTGTTGACTCAGGGATCGAAACGTGGCTGCACGATCCATTACAGCCATGCGGATAAGATGCCTGTCATCCCGACTGCTAGTGATACGAGGCCGTTGGGATCCAGCACGGCGTTTCGTATTACCCTCCTGAACCCACCGATTCCATATTCTGCTAACAGTCATTTGATCTCGACCAACGCGAGGAGCTTTGTCGCGATACGGTAAACAGCAATCGCGATAGGCTACATTCCGACCATTATCAAAGTCGGAAACGTGACGGTACGCATTTCTCCTCCTTGCACGAGGCATCGCAACAACGTTCCATCAGGCTACGCCGGTCAACTGCTGTTTTTGTATGAGAAATCGGTTGGAAACTTTCCTCATGTCAGTATGTTGTATGTGTCGCCACAACCTTGTGTGAATGGTCTGAAAAGCTAATCATTTGCATATCACAGCATCTTCTTCCTGTCTTAAATTTCGCGTCTGTAGCACGTCATCTTCGTGGTGTAGCAATTTTAATGGCTAGTAGTGTACTTTAAGGGAGTGTATGATAATTTTCAAACACCTACCATACTTTGAAATTTAAGCGGTATGGGAATTCAAAGAGATTTTGTGTTTGGTACTAAAACCTTCCTAGAGCACAGAACTACACTGACGGGAAAAATTGCAACACCAAAAATTAATTATTTTAGAGTAATGAAATTTCTGGGTTACAATTTTGTTGGTAAATTATGTAAGTGATTAACATTGAAAGATCACAGTTTAATGTAAGCACGAGATAAGGCTTTTTAAATGTAAATACTATACACTAATAACCGATGTAACCGCCAGAATGTTGGTTGGAAGCGTGACAACGTGCCAGCATTGTGTCGTACAGGTGTCGGATATCAGCTTTTCGGATGGAGTCCCATACTCATTGCTTCTAGTTACTCAATACAGCGACGGTTAGAGCTGCTTGTGAATGGCACTGAAGCTGTAGTCCAATGATGTCTCACATGTGATTGGAGACAAATCTGGTGATCGAGCAGGCCAACGCAACATATCGATACTCTTTACTACATGTTGGGTTACAACAGCGGCATGTGGTTGAGCATTTTCCTCAAAATACCTCCTGGAATGATCTTTATCAATGGCAGCACAACACATCGAATCACCAGATTGACGTACAGATTAGCATTCACGGTTCGTGGGTACCCACGAGAGTGCTCCGGCTGTAATACGGAATCACTCCACAGACCACAACTCCAGGTGTATGTCCACTGTGTCTAGACCGCAGGTAAGTTCGTTGCAGGTCCTCAACTGGCCTCCTACTAACCAACATACGGCCATAATTGCCACCGAGGCAGAACCAGATTTCATTGAAAAAGACAACATACGAGGGTCACTCCAAAAGAAATTCGCCCTATTTTTTTAAATCCATCTTTTACTCTGCATGTTTGAGAGTTTTACAGTGTGTAGATACATCCTTTAGGAACAATAATTTCATTTCTCCACATAATTTCCATCCCTCTCAACTGCCTTACGCCATCTTGGAACCAGCGCCTGTATACCCGCACGGTAAAATTCTGGACCAACCTGTTGGAGCCACTGTTTGGCAGCGTGCCCAAACCTTGTTCCACGAAGAGAGTCTTTCAGTTTCCCAAAGAGATGACAGCCACATTGAGCCAGGTCAGGACTGTAAGGCGGGTGTTTCAGTGTTGTCCATCCGAGTTTTGTGATCGCTTCCATGGTTTCTTGACTGACATGTGGCCGTGCACTGTCGTGCAACAGCAACTTTTGCCGATGTGGTCGAACAGGACTCAGTCGAGCTTGAGGTTTCTTCAGTGTCGTCATATATGCATAAGAATTTATGGCGGTTCCACTTGGCATCATGTCCACAAGCATGAATCCTTCGGAATCGAAAAACACCGTAGCCATAACTTTTCCATCAGAAGGTGTGGTTTTGAATTTTTTTTTTGCTTGGGTGAATTTGAATGATGCCACTCCATTGATTGCCTCTTCGTCTCTGGTGAAAAATGATGGAGCCATGTTTCATCACCTGTCACAATTCTTCCAAGAATTTCACCTCCACCATTCTCGTACTGTTCCAAAAGTTCGCTGCATACCGTTTTTTTTTTGTTTCTTTGTGAGCCACTGTCAACATCTTGGGAACTCACCTGGCACAAACCTTTTTTAACGCCAACACTTTCAGTATTCTGCAAACACTTCCTTCCCCCATCCCAACGTAGTGTGACAGTTCGTTCACTGTGATGCGTCCGTCAGCAGTCACCATGTCGTTAACTCTCTGCACATTGTCTGGTGTGTGTGCAGTACGAGGCCTGCCGCTGTGAGGACAATCCTCAATATTGCCATGCCCGCTTTCATCACGTAACCTGCTTTCCCACGAACTAACTGCACTGCGATCGACAACAGCATCTCCATACACCCTTTTCAACATCTTGTGGATGTTTCTCACTGTCTCGTTTTCACAGCATGGGAATTCTGTGACAGCACGTAGCTTCTGACGAACGTAAAGTGTAGCAGCCATCTTGAAGACATGCTGTGACGGCGCCACTCAAGGCTACAGGATGAACTAAGTTTGAAAACATGCGGGAAGGATGCATCTACACACTGTAAAACTCTCACACATGCAGAATGAAAACTGTATTTTTACAAACATAGTGTGCATTTCTTTTGTAGTGACCCTCGTACGTCTATCCTGCCCTGCAATGAGCTCAGGCTTGACACCACTGAACTCCCGAATGGCAGTGGGTTGGAATCGATGGAACGCATGCTACAGGGCATCTGTCTCGCAGCTTTCCTTGAATTAACCGCTTCGTAACAGTTCGTTGTATCAATTTAGTACCAACTGCTGCTCAAACTGCTGCTGCAGATGCAGTACGATGCACCAGAACCATACGATGAACACGGTGGTCTTCCGCCTCGACAGTACCACGTGCCCGTCTGGAGCCCGGTCTTCTTGCGACCGCACAGTCACATGACCACCGCTGCCAGCAATCATGTATCGTTGCTACATTCCTGCGAAGCCTTCCTGCAATATCGCAGACGGAAAATCCAGCTTCTCGTAGTTATATTACACAACGTCGATCAAACTCAGTGATGTGTTGATAATGCTGCATTTGTATCGTTAAAGGCATTCTTGACTAATCACCTTACCATGTCCACTATCACGACCGTTACAGTGTGTATTTAAAGCAAACATGATCAACATCCTCACAGTGGCGCTACTAGCGCCAGTCAACTGGCGCGAAATTTGAATGGACATCCCTTTTCGAGATGTAGAAACAATACTATCCAGTTTCGTTTACGTCGCACAACTTCTTCTTGGTTTTACAATTCTTTTTCCGTTCTTCTTGGCACCGCGATATTTTTTTCCGTACATGTATACAGGGTCCGTTGATAGTGAACGGGCCAAATATCTCTCGCAATAAGCATAAAACGAAAAAAATTCAAAGAACGAAACTCGTCTAGCTTGAAGCGGGAAACAAGATGGCGCTATGTTTGGCCCGCTAGGTGGCGCTGCCATAGGTGAAACGGATATCAACTGCGTTTTTTTAAATAGGAACCACCATTTTTATTACATATTCGTGTAGTATGTAAAGAAATATGAATGTTTTGGTTGGACCTTTTTTTTCGCTTTGTGATAGATGGCGCTGTGATAGTCACAAAACGTATTAAGTACGTGGTATCACGTAACATTCCGCCAGTGCGGACGGTATTTGCTTCGTGATACATTACCCGTGTTAAAATGAACCGTTTACCAATTGCGGAAAAGGTCGATATCGTGTTGATGTATGCATATTGTGATCAAAATGCCCAACGGGCGTGTGCTATGTATGCTACTCGGTATTCTGCACGACATCATCCAAGTGTCCGGACCGTTCGCCGGATAGTTACGTTATTTAAGGAAACAGGAAGTGTTCACCGACATGTGAAACGTCAGCCACGACCTGCAACAAATGATGATCCCCAAGTAGGTGTTTTAGTTGCTGTCGCGGCTAATCCGCACATCAGTAGCAGACAAACTGCGCGAGAATCGGGAATCTCAAAAACGTCGGTGTTGAGAATGCTACATCATCATCGATTGGACCCGTACCATATTTCTATGCACCAGGAATTGCGTGACGACGACTTTGAACATCGTGTACAGTTCTGCCACTGGGCACAAGAGAAATTATGGGATGATGAGAGATTTTCTGCACACGTTATATTTAGCGACGAAGCGTCATTCACCAACAGCGGTAACGTAAACCGGCATAATATGCACGACTGGGCAATGGAAAATCCACGATGGCTGCGACAAGTGGAACATAAGCGATCTTGGCGGGTTAATGTATGGTGCTGCATTATGGGAGGAAGGATAATTGGCCCCCATTTTATCGATGGCATCTAAATGGTGCAATGTATGCTGATTTCCTACGTAATGTTCTACCGATGTTACTACAAAATGTTTCACTGTTTGACAGAATGGCGATGTACTTCCAACATGATGGATGTTCGGCACATAGCTTGCGTGCGATTGAAGTGGTTTTGAATAGCATATTACATGACAGGTGGATTGGTCGTCGAAGTACCGTACCTTGGCCCGCACGTTCACCGGATCTGACGTCCCCGGATTTCTTTCTGTGGGGAAAGTTGAAGGATATTTGCCATCGTGATCCACCGACAACGCCTGACAACATGGGTCAGCGCATTGTCAATGCATGTGCGAACATTACGGAAGGCAAACTACTCACTGTTGAGAGGAATGTCGTTACACGTATTGCCAAATGCATTGAGGTTGACGGACATCATTTTGAGAATTTATTTCATTAATGTGGTATTTACAGGTCATCAGGCTCTAACAGCATTCGTTCTCCGAATTGATGAGTTCACAAAGGTACATGTATCACATTGGAACAACCGAAATAAAATGTTTAAACCTACGTTCTGAATTTTAATTTAAAAAACTTACCTGTTACCAACTGTTCGTCTAAAATTGTGAGCCATATGTTTATGACTATTACAGCGCCATCTATCACAAAGCGAAAATAGTGGTCCACCTAAAACATTCATATTTCTTTACGTACTACACGAATATGTAATAAAAAATGGGGGTCCCTATTTTAAAAAACGCAGTTGAAATCCGTTTGACCTATGGCAGCGCCAACTGGAGGGCCAACCATAGCGCCATCTGGTTTCCCCCTTCAAGCTAGACAAGTTTCGTTCTTTGTAGTTTTTTCGTTTGGCGCTTTATTTCGTGAGATATTTAGCCCGGTCACGATTAGTGGACCACCCTGTATATGTAGGATTGCAGAACAAGGTACTCGATCCTCGAGTCAAGAGGACTGCCTCTATGCTCAATTCTAAGCTCTCTTTTATTATTAATATAAACACGAGGTACGACCAATATCATTTCATTGGTCTTTAAAAATCTCCAGTATGCGGATGATTTGTGCATTTTCTCTACACATCAAAATCTTGAATTTATTTGCCTAACTTTAGACAGAGCCTTTAACGCTTAAACCAGCTGGCTGGATGCCAACGGCTTGGCTGTTTCAAGGCGGAAATTTTCTTAATTTACTTCAGCCACAGAAGGATAAGATCGATCAGTCATGAATGTTATCATGAGGTCTCTTCCCGCTGATTATAAGCGAAATTTTTAGGTTCGGTATTTGACATGCGCTTAATATGGGCCGATGGGCTCATGTAATCAGGAAAACAGAAAACAGCATTAAGGCAGTGGCATCTGTAGTTCAAGAGCTGGAACTTGAGCGGGTGCTGACCGCTACATTCTCTTGATCATGTGCAAAAGCCTCATTCCATCGGTCATCCATTATGGATGCTTTTTTTATATCACAACGCTACCGAACCTGCACATCATAAATTATTGGGATACGCCTTCGAGCAATGCGATCGACTCTGACGATCGCATGAACTCCCGGTGTCGATTTCGTAATCAGCGATTAAAAAAGATCGTCTAAGATAGTAGAGAAGTGATGTAGTCCTTCGGGGACGACTCGCGCCTGTCCTTGGTGCCACACAGTTGCCCTGAGTCCATCTCATCAATGGTTCAAATGGTTCAAATGGCTCTGAGCACTATGGGACTCAAATGCTGAGGTCATTAGTCCCCTAGAACTTAGAACTAGTTAAACCTAACTAACCTAAGGACATCACAAACATCCATGCCCGAGGCAGGATTCGAACCTGCGACCGTAGCGGTCTTGCGGTTCCAGACTGCAGCGCCTTTAACCGCACGGCCACTTCGGCCGGCTCCATCTCATCACCACTCGCTCAGCAGTCAGGGCACTACAGCCAAACGTCTATACGACCTGATACTATGATTCTACCGTATTCCACACACCAATGATACGGCATTTCTTGAAGTCAGAAAGGTGGCTCTATATTGTGCGTGAACGTCCTCTGGACTTTCCGTGTTCTAATCTCCACCTGAAAGGTTCGAATTACATTAAACACTTCAACACCAAATACGCGTCCTTACAACTCTTTATCTGTGCGGTCGGCTATTTTAAAGTGAAACTAATGGAAACCAGCCCGCAAAAGCATGAAATTGTAATCAGAATATCCCACAGGCATGGAAAATAGTTAAGTAGCACTCGATCAAGGAGTTCATTATGTAACACCTTCCCTTTACGTCATGTACTTGAAATTAACCCTTGACTGATTCAGAAGGTGACGCCGGAATAAAAAGACCGAATGCGGTCTTTTGGTAAACACAGTAGCACTTCATTTACTCTGGAGCCAGCAATATCGTCAAATCGATCAACAACCAACCAGTCAGACTCTCGGCCAGAATATGTCGTCCAGCAGTTGGAGTGACGTGTGATGACATTAGCAGCTACCAGACTGTTTTCACCGTAGCTGTGCCGGACAAGCTGTCACAGTACTTGGCGCAGCGCCTACGTTCCCCAGACGTACGACAACTGGCGGAATTAATTTCCTGTCAGTTTAAAGAGACTACTGTCAATGGTCACCTCCCTCCAGTCAAGTATCGTGATGAATAGTGTCTGTGGAACAAAAGGAAGGCGTATGAAAAGGCGGTAACATACAGGGCTATTATTGATTATATGACGTCTGAACAGTCACTTGAGACACGTCCATCAAATACCTGGGAGAAGGCGTACGGTCCGACTTAAACCAAGTAAAATTAACCGTAGGAAAAGCAGATGACGGAGGTTAACTGCAAACATCATCAGAATGTGTAGTGAACCTGCGAAGAAGGTAGTTTCCAAACCGCTCGTTCCGCCGATACTTCAGTATTTCACCTCAGTCTGGTATCCCTATCAATAGCAATAGAGGAAATGAGAAGATTGAAGGAGAGCAGAACTCATCCATCTTTGGATTCAAACATTACAAGGAAGTCGTCGTATGCCCCCCCCCCCCCCCCCCCCCTCTATACACTTAATGTCTTGTTTGCCCGGACAGGGAAGAAATGCGACGGTTTTGGCCAATTTCAAACACTCGGTTGGAACTAAATCGACTCAGTGGGCTCCAAGTCAGCATTGCTCTCATCTGTGTAAGCGTTCACAGTCTTTGTATGAGAATATTCTTCCTCTGAGGCGCGTTTGTTGACCGATTTCTATTTCCGAGTACTGTGTGACCGTAGTGAAAAACTGTACAGATAGCATAATCTTTTTATAGGTGCGTATGTGCAGACAATTTTCGAAAATTTTGAATACAGGTTGTATCACTTGTTAATGATCATGGTCTATAGAACTCTATGTACCGTACTTTGATATCAATAAAAACAAAGATGAATTACATGCGCGTCACAAATGCAATATTCATACAGTTACACTAACGTTAACCTCCTGAACTAAGAGACAGATTTCACAAGTTATTGCATCTCCTATTCACTACCTCGGAAAACACTGTAAAAGACAAAATACACTACAGGTCATTAAAATTGCTACACCAAGAAGAAATGCAGATGATAAACGGGTATTCATTGGACAAGTATATTATACTAGAACTGACATATGATTACATTTTCACGCAATCTGGATGCATAGATCATGAGAAATCAGTACACAGAACAACCACCTCTGGCCGCAATAACGGCCTTGATACGCCTGGGCATTGAGTCAAACAGAGCTTGGATGGCGTGTACAGGTACAGCTGCACATGCAGCTTCAACACGATACCACAGTTCATCGGGAGTAGTGAGTGACGTATTGTGACGAGCCAGATGCTCGGCCACCATTGACCAGACGTTTTCAATTGGTGAGAGATCTCGAGAATGTGATTACCAGGGCAGCAGTCGAACATTTTCTGTATCCAGAAAGGCCCGTACAGGACCTGCAACATGCGGTCGTGCATTATCCTGCTTAAATGTAGGGTTTCGCAGGAATCGAATGAAGGGTAGATGGTTCAAATGGCTCTGAGCACTATGGAACTCAACTGCTGAGGTCATTAGTCCCCTAGAACTTAGAACTAGTTAAACCTAACTAACCTAAGGACATCACAAACATCCATGCCCGAGGCAGGATTCGAACCTGCGACCGTAGCGCTCTTGCGGTTCCAGACTGCAGCGCCTTTAACCGCACGGCCACTTCGGCCGGCGAATGAAGGGTAGAGCCACGGGTCGTAACACTTCTGAAATGTAACGTCCACTGTTCAATGTGCCGTCAATGTGAATAAGAGGTGACCGAGACGTGTAACCAATGGCACCCCACACCATCACGCCGGGTGATACGCCAGTATGGCGATGACGAATACACCCTTTCAATGTGCGTTCACCGCGATGTCTCCAAACAAGGATGCGACCATCATGATGCTGTAAACAGAACCTGGATTCATCCGAAAAAATGACATTTTGTCATTCGTGCTCCCAGGTTCATCGTTGAGTACACCATCGCAGGCGCTCCTGTCTGTGATGCAGCGTCAAGGGTAACCACAGCCATGGTCTCCGAGCTGATAGTCCATGCTTCTGCAAACGTCGTCGAAATGTTCGTGCAGATGCTTGTTGTCTTGCAAACGTCCCCATCTGTTGACTCAGGGATCCAGACGTGGCTGCACGATCCGTTACAGCCATGCGGACAAGATGCCTGTCGCCGGCCGGTATATCGACTGCTGGTGATACGAGGCCGTTGGGATCCATCTCGGCGTTCCGTATTACCCTTCTGAACCCACCGATTCCATATTCTGCTATCCGTCTTTGGATCTCGACCAACGCGAGCAGCAATGTCGCGATACGATAAACCGCAAACGCGATAGGCTCCAATCCGACCTTTATCAAAGTCGGAAACGTGATGGTACGCATTTCTCCTCCTTACACGAGGCATCACAACAACGTTTCACCAGTCACCGCCGGACAACTGCTGTTCGTGTGTGAGAAATCGGTTGGAAACTTTCCTCAAGTCAGCACGTTGTAGGTGTCGCCACCGGCGCCAACCTTGTGTGAATGCTCTGAAAAGCTAATCATTTGCATATCACAGCATCTTCTTCCTGTCGGTTAAATTTCGCGTCTGTAGCACGTCATCTGCGTGGTGTAGCAGTTTTAAAGGCGAGTAGTGTATGTGAACCTGAACATGTATGTGTAAGAAGGTTACTTAATATTTCATAAAATACTATAAACCTTTGCAACAGTTGCTATGCGATATTGTCCTATAGCACAGCCACTGGTACAGCAGTTGGATAAGACACCTCTTGACAACAAAAGTTGGGAAATAAAGAGCGCATACCGAAAAAATTAATAGAGCGCCTGACTCCTCTGCTCTTAGAACTTATAAAGCAAATCACTTCATCACGCATATCCGATTTCTGTAGCATGTCAGAGTGTGTTTTTAACGCCCCTGTGACGTTCTTACGTTATTCAACAGAGCTATGATGAAATATTATCTGGTAAGGGTGCCAGCCAATAATAACAGTTCCAACGAGGGCTTCCCAATCTACTTATTTAATTAATGCATCACATTTCCTTGAAATCATGCAACAAATATCCGGTTGGAGCTTGATTTTTTTACAGCCAGTTATATGTAGCCGTTCCACTTACTCTCGCTCCGGAGGATATTCATAGATATTTATGATTCTTTTTGTTTCAATTGACTAATCGTTCATTAGCGTAATCGAACTACATAGCACCTGTTTGAGCGCAAGTCGTGAAAAGTTTTTACTTATATTGGGAAAAAAAACTAGACAGAGTTTTATTACTACCATCAGAAACGATCTCCTTCTCTTTGTGTATCTAAGGCACGCTTTAGATAGGAGATGTGGACAAGTGCGTCGTTTCTTGCAGCCTAGTCAGGGACCACATCGTGTACTGAGTCCCGCTCACCACCACGTACCCTTCATGGAATCTGAAATAAGTATGGATCCGACGAATACCGGCCCTGGATGATTTCAGTACCACATACTACTGATGTACAAAGGCTGAATCGTGCAACGAATAACGCGTAAGTGAATTCACATCAATGAAAATTACGCAAAGAAAGCGACTTAGTGTATTATCGGAGTGTTTACGTCCCCATTATGGCGCAATCATGTCGTGTAATAGCCTTTACATGTCGATAACGGCGATCGTAGTGGTAAAAAATGACGTGACTGGGTGCAAGGTACCGTTTGCTAATCAAAATGAACGTCCCTGCACGTTCTTCATACACTTCCAACGTTTATCTGATCATGGAAGACACCACTTTAGGCAAACCGTTAATTCTACCTTTTATCGTCTACTAAAACACTGACCTCCCACGTACATCGCAAACTTCTACATCTACATCTACACCTACATCTACATGATTACTCTGCAATTCACATTTAAGTGCTTGGCAGAGGGTTCATCGAACCACAATCATACCATCTCTCTACCATTCCACTCCCGAACAGCGCGCGGGAAAAACGAACACCTAAACCTTTCTGTTAGAGCTCTGATTTCTATTCTTTATTTTGATGATCATTCTTACCTATGTTGGTTGGGCTCAACAAAATATTTTCGCATTCGGAAGAGAAAGTTGGTGACTGAAATTTCGTAAATAGATCTCGCCGCGACGAAAAACGTCTTTGCTTTAATGACTTCCATCCCTACTCACGTATCATATCTGCCACACTCTCTCCCCTATTACATGATAGTACAAAACTAGCTGCCCTTTTTTGCACCCTTTCGATGTCCTCCGTCAATCCCACCTGGTAAGGATCCCACACCGCGCAGCAATATTCTAACAGAGGACGAACGAGTGTAATGTAAGCTGTCTCTTTAGTGGACTTGTTGCATCTTCTAAGTGTACTGCCAATGAAACGCAACCTTTGGCTCGCCTTCCCCACAATATTATCTATGTGGTCTTTCCAACTGAAGTTGTTCGTAATTTTAACACCCAGGTACTTAGTTGAATTGACAGCCTTGAGAATTGTACTATTTATCGAGTAATCGAATTCCAACGGATTTCTTTTGGAACTCATGTGGATCACCTCACACTTTTCGTTATTTAGCTCAACTACCACCTGCCACACCATTCAGCAATCTTTTCTAAATCGCTTTGCAACTGATACTGGTCTTCGGATGACGTTACTAGACGGTAAATTACAGCATCATCTGCGAACAACTTAAGAGAACTGCTCAAATTGTCTCCCAGGTCATTTATACAGATCAGGAACAGCAGAGGTCCCAAGACGCTTCCCTTGGGAACACCTGATTTCACTTCAGTTTTACTCGATGATTTGCCGTCTATTAATACGAACTGCGACCTTCCTGACAGGAAATCACGAATCCAGTCGCACAACTGAAACGATACCCCATAGGCCCGCAGCTTGATTAGAAGTCGCTTGCGAGGAACGGTGTCGGAAGCTTTCCGGAAATCTAGAAATACGGAATCAACTTGAGATCCCCTGTCGATAGCGGCCATTACTTCGTGCGAATAAAGAGCTAGCTGCGTTGCACAAGAACGATGTTTTCTGAAGCTGTGCTGATTACGTATCAATAGATAGTTCCCTTCGAGGTGATTCATAATGTTTGAATACAATTATTTTACCAAATCCCACTCTTGGAAGGAAAAGATACGTTTATTCACTTTCTAACGCACTGTTTTTTCTATTCTAGGAAAGGGGTAAAGATGTGCCTGTTATTAAACATTCACAAGTACTCAAATATTGCCTCACCTAGGTGACCAGTCGTCTAGAGGTAGCGTCTTTCATTAGTACTCAAAACGTCGTCGGTCCTTGGTCGAACCCGACCACCGCTTAATATCTAATAAAAATGATCAGCAATGGCGGTCGAGAACATCCTGGCTTATTAGTCGCCCTCAGTCTGCCTTGTCAGTTAGGGCAGAGGAGCTGACATGGAGTCAGGGCACTTTCTTGCCCTATGGGTGGGAAATTGCTCCTAAAGACGGAAAGGATCAAGAATGATCAGCGACATCAAGATGCAGAAGACAATGGAAACCACTGCATTAAAGACACATAAGATGTATCCACAGGACATGGGGCCTGTAACTGATAAAGTTTCATGATGATTTCCTCTTTGGAAAAAAGGTTCCAAACTAGTCCCCCATTCGGATCTCCGGGAGGGGACTTCCAAGGGGGAGGTGACCATGAAAAGAGACTGAATAATCAAAGGAAGAATAGCGTTCTACGTTTCAGTGCATGGGCTGTCAGAAGTTTTAACGCGGTTTGGAATCTACAATATCTGAAAGGAGAATGCTAATGCTCAATCTAGATATAGGGGGGGTTAGTGAAGTGACATGGAAAGGAGAAAGACGGCCGCGGTGGTCTAGCGGTTCTAGGCGCTCAGTCTGGAACCGCGCGACTGCTACAGTCGCAGGTTCGAATACTGCCTCGGGCATGGATGTTTGTGATGTCCTTAGGTTAGTTAGGTTTAAGTAGCTCTAAGTTCTAGGGGACTGATGACCACAGATGTTAAGTCCCATAGTGCTCAGAGCCATTTGAACCATTTGGAAAGGAGAAAGGACTTATGGTCAGATGAATATAGGATAATACCAAAAGCACCAAAAACTGATATAACTGGAGGAGGACTCGTTATAAATAGGGACGTAGGGCAGAGAGCGGGTTACTGTCAACAATTTCTTATCAGACTAGACTGCAAACCAACAGTGGCAACAATAGTTCAGGTATACATGACGACCTCGCAAGCCGAAGATATAGAAAAATAGAAGGCGCATGAGGGTATTTATCTGGCGATTCAGTACATAAAGGGAGATGAAAATCTAATAGTCAACGGGGACTGGAATGCGATTTCAGGGGAACGGCTTACAGGAGAATATGGTCTTGGCAGTTGGAGTTCTGCAATAAATTTCAGATGGTAATAGCGAATACTCTGTTCAAGAATCTCATGAGGGTGAGGTATACTGGAAAACGCTGGGAAGATTTCAGTTGGATTCCATCACGATCAGGCGAGATTGCTAAAGCATATACTGAATTATAAGACGTACCCAGGAGCATAAGTGGATTCACATCGCAATTCAGCAGTACATAAGATGTGTGAGACTGGTTCAGATCTGTCTTCCTACCACAGCTGCATGTGAGTGTTTTAGGAATTTGTGTTGAACCTACAGACTGCAAGGTAGGAAGACACCAGCTCACTATGCTGAGTTCAGAAGAGTGCAACAGCACAGATAGTGATGTAATCATACAGTGGTCTCAATGTCGGGTCCACTACACTCCTTCTAAAGGAAACGTTATCGCTAACAGAAATCAGTGTATGGGTTCAGGCATAACTGTATGTTAGCAAACAATGAAAATCGTAGATTTTCGTTAATAATGTTTAAATTTTACTGTAAGTATGACTTTATGACTTATCAATCATAATTGTAATATGTACAAGATGGTAAAATATTGATATTGGGTTTTCACAACTGTGAAGCATTATTCCTAAATATTCTAAGGTTCTTTAATAGTAAGATGGTTGATGACCATGTCTGGCGGTCGATAAAATACAAACAAATTAAATACAGTTGGGGCCAGAAATATAAATTAAGCTAAATGCACAATGAAAATACCCAAAAATTAGGAGTCTGTGTGGGGTACGTGAGTATCACTGCAAATATAACTGCACAATTAAAACCGTTCAGTAACTTCAGAATACAAGGCACTCTGCAGTGGCTGAGCAGCTCTTTTCTTTAAATTGGATATCTCGCATTTCGGCTTCAATTAAGCTCAACAACTACAGGTCATGGCTGACTGTAAGAAAAAATAAGAGACGTAGAGGTCCGCAGTACTGAATGTCAACTGAATATCATTTGCTGGTGTAGCGTGAGTGCGCATGTTTACCTTTCGTCGGTGGTGGCAGTGACTGCTGTCGGTGTGAGCTGTGAACCTGAGAATCAATTTTAAATCCCTCTCCACTGTTAAACACCAGTCTGATACATTCCTACATCTTCGGTGAAGCCAGGACTCTTAGTTCTTCCCTGTTGTTGTTGTTGTTGTGGTTTTCAGTCCTGAGACTGGTCTGATGCAGCTCTCCATGTTACTCTATCCTGTGCAAGCTTCTTCATCTCCCAGTACCTACTGCAACCTACATCCTTCTGAATCTGCTTAGTGTATTCATCTCTTGGTCTCCCTCTACGATTTTTACCCTCCACGCTGCCCTCCAATACTAAATTGGTGATCCCTTGGTGCCTCAAAACATGTCCTACCAACCGATCCCTTCTTCTAGTCAAGTTGTACCACAAACTTCTCTTCTCCCCAATCCTATTCAATACCTCCTCATTAGTTACCTGATCTACCCACCTTATCTTCAGCATTCTTCTGTAGCACCACATTTCGAAAGATTCTATTCTCTTCTTGTCCAAACTAGTTATCGTCCATGTTTCACTTCCCTACATGGCTACACTCCATACAAATACTTTCAGAAACGACTTCCTGACACTTAAATCTATACTCGATGTTAACAAATTTCTCTTCTTCAGAAACGATTTCCTTGCCATTGCCAGTCTACATTTCGTATCCTCTCTACTTCGACCATCATCAGTTATTTTACTCCCCAAATAGCAAAACTCCTTTACTACTTTAAGTGTCTCATTTCCTAATCTAATTCCCTCAGCATCACCCGATTTAATTTGACTACATTCCATAATCTTCGTTTTGCTTTTGTTGATGTTCATCTTATATTCTCCTTTCAAGACACTGTCCATTCCGTTCAACTGTTCTTCCAAGTGCTTTGCTGTCTCTGACAGAAATATAATGTCATCGGCGAACCTCAAAGTTTTTATTTCTTCTCCATGAATTTTAATACTTACTCCGAATTTTTCTTTTGTTTCCTTTACTGCTTGCTCAATATACAGATTGAACAACATCGGGGAGAGGCTACAACCCTGTCTTACTCCCTTCCCAACCACTGCTTCCCTTTCATGTTCCTCAACTCTTATAACTGCCATCTGGTTTGTGTACAAATTGTAAATAGCCTTTCGCTCCCTGTATTGTACCCCTGCCACCTTCAGAATTTGAAAGAGAGTATTCCAGTTAACATTGTCAAAAGCCTTCTCTAAGTCTACAAATGCTAGAAACGTAGGTTTGCCTTTTCTTAATCTTTCTTCTAAGATAAGTCGTAAGGTTAGTATTGCCTCACGTGTTCCAACATTTCTACGGAATCCAAACTCATCTTCTCCGTGGTCCGCTTCCACCAGTTTTTCCATTCGTTTGTAAAGAATTCGCGTTAGTATTTTGCAGCTGTGACTTATTAAACTGATAGTTCGGTAATTTCCTAGCTATCTTAATTGACATGGTACACGCTATTTGGCTGGAATAGCGGGTATGTTGTTGCCCTCAAATAGCTGACAAGCGTTAACTTTCAGTGCTCGATGCAATTCTCTGTACTAGGATACTTCGCAGTTTAACTCCCTAAGAGCTAAGAAGAGCCTCTGACAAGTGTTCGAGTAATTACTCTCGCACTAGTCTCAGCACGGTGCGAGTCGCCTTGCTCAAACACGCGACGATTTGCTGCAAGAGAAGAGGCGAAGTTTTCTGTTTGCAATTTGCCTATATCAAAGCTGGTGGCAACGCTTTTTCTTTCTGGCCAATCAGAGCGTTTTTACTTCTTCTAACTCCACCCACTAGAGTTTCTGTAGCCTATCAAAGGCGCCATTTCTTTCGTGGGGTTCAAAAGGTTCAAATGGCTCTGAGCACTTGGGGACTTAACATCTCAGGTCACCAGTCCCCTAAAACGTGGAATTACTTGAGCCTAACTAACCTAAAGACATCACATAAATCCATGCCCGGGGCAGGATTCGAACCTGCGGCCGCAGCAGTCGCGCGGTTCCGGACTGAAGCGCCTAGAACCGCTGGGTCACCTTGGCCGGCCTCTCGTAGGGCAGAGTTTAACTTCTGTTACATGATACTGAGACAGATTTTTTCTATGCGTGTTTTTACGCAGCTGGCCACAGTGAGTCGCCAATGTTTGGAGTTGGATTTCTCCAGACGTTTATCTGCCATCTCAAGCCATGTTCCTGCAGAAAGGCTTTCCGAAGGGTCGTCGTTAAAAGCAGGGACAAGGGCGGTTTTTCCAGGTGGCCTCCAGAGTGGCACTGACTCTCATTGTGTCTGCTGGATGAGACGCTGTGAAGGTTTCAGCTGAACGTGGGACAGGAGGTGCCGTCGTGAAATTCTCTTCTCCTCAGAACTGCGTTTCGTAGCTCGGGACTGGGAAATTATTTGCATGCAATTACTAGTGAGAGTGGCAATGGTTTATATTCACGAAATGTCGGCTTGTTCATTCGCTTTGCATATCAACAAACTTCACCAGTTTTCTCGTAACTATGTCATGTGACATGTCGATTTACCGGAATTGTTTCATGAATCTAATGTAAGGTGTGTTATTTGTGTGACACCTTGTAAGTAAGGTTGAAGTTAAGGAGACTTTAAGAAAAGAATCAATGCACAAATAAATAGGATATGAAAGATATATGCTTGAAGTTCTCTAAAGCTATGGACATTGTGATAAGGAATAGCTTAGTGGGAAGTTTTAAAAAGGGCAAACACAGATGTAGGAAAGAAAACCATACATACATGACGGTAAGTGGGAAGAAACAATGGGTAAAAGAGGAAATACTTGACCTGACCAATGAATCAGGTAGTATAAAAATGTTCACGAAATGTGGAAAACAGATGTACAAGGTACTTAGGGATGAAACAGATGGAAGTGCTGGGAAGTTAAGGCGAAATGGCTGCAAGAAATATGTGAAGAAATAGAAAAAGATATGATTGTCAGAAGGACTGTCTCAGCACCGTAAACTAAGGTTACTTGGACCCAAAAACTGAAAATTTTTGCATATTTAGTACCATTAATTATGCCGATATCCTAAATTCTTTTATATTTGTGATATTTTTCTAGCAGTTTACATCTGTTTCAGGCCAAATTTTATTTTTTCTATGTGAGTAAAAAATTATTGAAATTTGGGTTCAAGTAACTCCAGGGTTTGGCTAACATGACCCACGCATAATTTTCCTTGTGAAAAGCAGTTTAAAGGTGCATCCGGTCCAAGTAGGACCTGGGCTCTGGAAATAAAGACATTTACAGATATTTTGGTGTGAAGAATGTTCATTTAATTTGACATTTAATTGAAAAATATCCAAAATATACATAATAAACTGTATTCACTGGTTTAAACTGTTGTAAATATTCATAATAATAAATTATGGTGCACAATAAAGTTAGTTTATGGTCACTGAAAACAAACTCCTTCTAATGAAAATGGGTGGGTTAATTTTGCTTTTAATGTCACGCCACTTGTAGAATAAAATGTCCTTTTCTGAAGTCCATGCCCAGGCTTTCCTTATCGGTGTCATGCAGTCAACAATACCACCGTTGTTGCAGACGGTCATTACTTGACCTGGAAATAAAACATTATTCCAAGCCACAAGAACAAAATCCTGCTCCTGTAAGGAACCTTTTAGCATTTCTTCGTCTTCTTTATTTTCCTTGACTGGAAGGTTACTGCGAAGGGGTGGCATACAAATTTCATCTTCAGAAGTAAGTCGCTTTCTCCGGAGTCCCTGAGACTATAAACTTCCTCGTCCTCAGATCTTGAGTCATTACATGATTTTTTTGTAGAGTTTCGTTTTTTCTTCGAAGACACTTTTTCTCTGCAGCTGTTTTTATTGTACGTTCATTTTCTCTTCACCTTTTAGAGGATGAAGTTTCTGCTTCTTCAGGCTGAATATCAGAGACACGAATGCTTTTCCCTGGTGAAACTTGGATTTTTCTTTTCCTAGCCTGGGGCTTTACAAACTCACACCTCTTTTCTTGAAGGTGAGCTAAGAACACGTCTCCAACAAGGTCTAAGTTTACTGATCTATCTTGTTTCGGAAAACGAGATAAAAGCTCATCCTTATTTGTGGGGACAATTCCAGTTTTCTTAAAACCTGCTTCCAAATTGCTTGGCAACTTAGGGTCCATCTCGTTTAATACAGTTTTTAGTAACATGGGGAATTGATCTTCAGACTGTTTCCATTTGGTTAAAATCTCTCTCCATTTTGCTTTCAGAGGCTTAAAGTAGGCTACATCGAGGGGCTGTGTCATATGTGAGGAGTTCAGTGGGAGGCACACAAATTTTGTATTGTGCTCTTCACACAGCTTAACAACATTTAAGCTGATATGAGATGACAAATTATCTCCAGTTACAATCTTATTGCCTTCTTGTTTCTTCAGCACAGGCAGGAGGTGGACGATAAACCAATCTTCAGATATTGCATGGTCAATCCAACCATGCTTACTTCGGTTGTACCTAGCACCCACTGGTCCATTTTCTGTCCATGTTGTCCAAAGGTGTTCTGCTTTATATATTACGTATGGAGGGAGAGATGATCCTGCAGCATTGCCACAAAACATGACAGTCACGTTATTATCCTCTCTGGATATTTGCTACCTCAGCGACATATTATCTTCTTCCTACCAGAATCATCAGACATGCTGGTTTCATGGTAATTGTAAATGTTATCTGGTGGAACGTCTTTAGTCAAAGCACTCAGGTTTTCAAAATACTCGGCAATTACTGCTTCATCGATGGCAGCACGAGCTCTTTTTATGTTGTTTGCAAATCTGACAGATAACTGGGGAAACCTCTTCAAAAACAATTTTACCCACTCAGTGGCAGGGAGGTTGTTTCGGAAACATTGTACTGTTCTTCCATGCATTGCGAGGTACGACTTGACAATAAAACTTAGGTCCATTTCATCCACGGGACATCCGAAATCACAAATTTAATCTATGTGGCTTGCGAAAGCCTGCTCTTCTTCATAATTAAAAATGGTCGGATGTCCTGGTTTATTCATACGGTCATTCTTCAGTCTCCTTTTCATTGTAGACCTGCTTATTTTGAAGTGTGCTGAAGCGACTCATTGAGTCATTTCTCCGTACCTTACAGCATTTAAACATTCTTGCAATTTTTCTGTTGTGAAAGTGGAACACTCTGACTAGAAGAAGGGACAAAATGGCAGGACAGCTCCTATGGTACTAGAGGGAGCTGTTGAGTGTAAAACCTGTATAGGAAAACAGCCATTGGAATACATCCAGCAAATAATTGAGGATGTAGGTTGCAAGTGATGCTCTGAAATGAAGAGGTTGGCTCAGGATAGGAATCTGGGATGGGCTGCTTCGAATCAGTCAGAAGATTGAAAACTAAAAACCAAAATGGTCTTCTAAATCCCCAAGAGTTTAAGGCGGAGAGGAATAGCAGATCGGGAATGTGGCCACTCGGAATATTGAAGCACGATATCACAAAAATTTGGCGATTTATTCAGGCCATTGCTCAAATTGTGACAATGTCGCTATTTTGTCACAATCCACAACAGGACAGTTTGTTTCGCATGCACATACCCAGTTCTATTCCAATTAAAATTAAACAAGTCTTCAGTAACGTATACCCCCTCCAAAATAGAAATCCATAGACTGGTTAATCAAGCCACAGGCTGAGTAATACACACACCAAGAAAGTTTAGCATCACCCTGGCTCCCAAAACTCCTGAAGATTGTGGATATTGTATCACAGACACAGTCACTTTGACTCTTCAGTTATGTTACTAAACCTGCCCAAAGATGTAAACAACCATGCATGAGCAACGCCTGACGGCTGAGGGTGCCTGACAGTCCATCAGTTCATCATTCCACCAGAAAGGAGGTACATAGCTCGTGTTATCTGTAGTTCAACCATGCCTAGACGGTCAATACCGCGGTTCTTTCGCGTCCACATTGTTACTTTGTGCCAGGAAGAGCTCTCAACAAGGGAAATGTCCAGGCATCTCGGAGTGAACCAAAGCGATGTTGTTCCGACATGGAGGAGATACAGAGAGGCAGGAACTGTCGATGACATGCCTCGCTCAGCCCCCCTCCCCCCCCCCCCCCCCCCCCCCAGGGCTACTACTACATTGGATGATCGATACGGAGGAACCCTGACAGCAACGCCACCATGTTGAATAATGCTTTTCGTGCAACCACAGGACGTAGTGTTAAGACTCAAACTGTGTACAATAGGCTACATGATACACAACTTCACTCCCGGCATCCATGTCGAGGCCCATCTTTGCAACCACGGCACCACGCAGAGCGGTACAGATGGGCCCAACATGCCGAATGGACCGCTCAGGATCGGCATCACGTTCTCTTCGCCGATGAGTGATGCATATGCCTTCAACCAGACAATCATTGGAGACGTGTTTGGAGGCAACCCGGTCAGGCTGAACGCCTTAGACTCACGGCCCTGCGAGTCGAGCAAGGTGGAGGTTCCCTGCTGTTTGGGATGGCATTGTGTGGTGCCGACGTACGGTTGGTGGTTATCGAAGGCGCCGTAACAGTTGTACGATACGTGAATGCCACGTCCGACTGATAGTGCTATCATATCAGCAGCATATTGGCGAGGAATTCGACTTCATGGACGACAATTCGCGCTCCCATCGTGTACGTCTTGGGAATGACTTCCTTCAGCATAACGACATCGATCGACTAGAGTGGCCAACATGTTCTCCAGACATGGACCCTATCAAACATGTCTGGGATAGATTGAAAAGAGCTGTTTATTGACGACGTGACCCACCAACCACTCAGAGGGATCTACGCCGAATCACCGTTGAGGAGTGGGACAATCTGGACCAACAGTGCTTTGATGAACTTGTGGATCGTATGCCATGACGAATACAGGCATGCATCAATGCAGGAGGACGTGTTACTGGGTATTGGAGGTAGCGTTGTGTTCAGCAATCTGGGCCACCACTTCTGAAGGTCTCGCTGTATGGTGGTACAACATGCAATGTGTGGTTTTCATGAGCAATAAAAAAGACGTAAATGATATTTATGTTGGCCTCTATTCCAATGTTCTGTGCATGTTCCGGAACTCTCGGAACCGTGGTGATGCAAAACTTTTTTTGATGTGTGTACAAGTCAAGATTGCACTCACCAACCTCGACTGGATACGGACCAAGCACGCTCTCCCTATAATTATTGTCTGTGCACGCAGCGGTTACGAGGTCTGCCACTGACAATGAGAATTCACTGTACTCACCACATATACGTGATCGCCTGTACAAATGATTTCACACGCAGCCGGCCGAGTGGTTCTAGATGCTTCTGTCCGGAACCGCGCGACTGCTACAGCCGCTGGTTAGAATCCTACCTCGGGCATGGATGTGTGTGATGTCTTTAGGTTAGATAGGTTTAAGTAGTTCTAAGTTCTAGGAGACTGATGACCTCAGACGTTAAGTCCTATAGTGCTCAGAGCCACTTGAACCATTTTTTGATTTCACACGCGAGTAAATCCAGCATAATTTTACACTCCACACTAAAATAATCTTAGCTTACAATCTCTGCATGTCAGCTTCATTTGAATTTAGGTCAAGCACGCTCTGTCGACAGTGTCTCTGCACCATCGATTACGAGATCCACTGAAGCCAATGCATTTTCTAAAGACTCGTCAAATATTCGTGTTTGTCCGTACGGAAGAATTCACACGCAAATAATCTCAACTTAATTCTACGCTTCACTCGAATACAACCTTAATTTAGGACTATCAAATGGAGAAATCATTAGTAAGCCTAGTTCCAAAGCATGCCCTTTGTATAAGACAAGGGACTGGTTGATTAAATCGTTCATATCAATATTCCTATGAAAGTAACTTTTAAAAAATCACTCTCTCATTTCCTCGCAATATTTCCTAAAGAGGAATGCATTACTGTGTAATTCAACCTAGGTGTTCCATTTGCATTGCCCTCGTTGACAGCAGAGCACATTCTAAAATGAACTGCCCATCTCCAGTGCCATCTTCCGACACCAGCGACCAGTCCCGCTTCCAGTAAGTAGTGAGGAAATGGACGTTCTACCAATCAAGGGCCAGAACTGTACACATCTTTGACTCGTCATTCCTGCTTTGCTATTCATGGGAGGAAATTCAAGTAGGCAACGGCTTCGGACTGCGGCACAGGCAGCATTTACAGAAGTTTCTCTATCGCCTGAGCAGGCGACAAATTCTGTGTGATTCAACAGTTAAACCAACCACCAGAGAAAACGAAGGTGAATCACCCGAATACAATCACTGAGACAAGACAAGACTTGAGGATTAGTGAGGGATGTGCATTAAAAATAAAATAACTCAGTTTGTCCTTCCCTTCTCCACAGCACACTGGTACCACTGAACACAATTGCAATGAAATTATGAGCACAAATCATTAACTACTGCTACATATAAAGTGGATAAAAGCGTAAGGCGAGATGAAACGCCCTGCTGAACCCGCAAGACAGGACAGGTAGTTGGAATTGTGGAAAGGGGCCTTTTTTTATTTTAACAAGAACGAATCACGAGTGGGCAAACGCAGGCAACTCATAAGCGATCGCCGGCCAACATACACGTCGTCCGACAAGACGACCGACCAACGACCAACCAAGGTGGTCCGCACTCAAGTGATGTGTATTGGCAACTGTCAGGCGAGTCATGACGGTCCGGACCTCACTGCAGCATGCGCCCCGACTGAACTTCTGCCGCGTCCTAAGTCAAACACTGCCAGGTCCGAACTGCACTGCTAGCACCTCCCAACTCACTGGCAGATCCGAACACACGACAACCGGGAAGAAACAGCTGTTAGAAAAGACAATACGGCAGGGCTTATATCGATATGCGCCGCTGCTGCCGCTCACGGGCAGGCAAGGCGGCAACTCGGTGACACCAGTAATTGAAATTAACATAACGAGGAGGTAGTACAGTAAAAACAGGATGTCAAATGAGATATGGCACGAACACGAGCCATGTACGGCTCAGCCTACCCATCTCAAACTCCAACCAGGGGGTCAGATGCCGAAGTGAAATGGCTAGCAGCTCCCAATGAAAGCAAGACAATGGCCGAGTCGCAAGCGAAATACTCGCTCGGACCCTCCACTGCAGAGGGAACACCCCCCCTGGCTACCCGACATCCCTGCACCAGGAAGGGACCAACCTAAGTCACACAAGATGAGCAAAACCATTGTTAAGTCAACAACGAAAATAGTGCCATACCCGCTCGGACTTCAACACTGCACAGGAAACATGCCAATAGTCATCCCGACATCCCTACACTGAAGAAGGCACCGAGCTAAGGCTCACAAGATGACGAAGTTGAAGGAACTATTCGAAGTTGACACCCAAAGAGCTACCAGAACCATAAGACCAGAAGATGATTTCTTGAACTACTGCACTAACAGTGCCCGCACCCTGTACAATTCACTGTCGCTGGTATGTCCTAGTCTGAACTAATTTCACATAGTTTGTCCTTCTCTAAGCTTTTCAAAGTAAACTGAATAAAGGAATAGAAATAAAACAGTCAATATGAATAATTAAAGTTATTTATTAACTAATCAGTAATTTTATATCTGTCACTAGATCAACTCACATACATCCATCCACAAAAATCACCTTACCTGCAGTTTGCTTATTTACGTATTTTTGCAAGGTTTACTTCGTTGGCACTTAGAATTGCAGAGAGCTTTGTTTTTCTTACAGTTGCATTTGTTTGTTGTACAGTTTTTTATGTAACTGCATTTCACGATGCCTTGCCCTGATCCAACAGAATGTTTTGTGGCTGCAGTCAAAGATATTTCAATGTCCTGATTAATATCTCCTACATTTAAAACTTCTGAATGGAAACGTCGAAATCAGATCTAAAAAAAATAAAAAGGAAGTTAAAACAAATATTTTTTAATATTTTATTACAAAAATTATGGAAAATTTTAACAAAATTATACCTGCAATAATGTTTTTGAAGTACGCCATGTTTGGTGCCATCCTTGTAGAGGCCCTCATCAGTCTTTTGAAGTATTACTACAATTATGTTTCGATGGTCACCTCTGCCTTCATCTACATCTGGAATATGTATGGTTACGTTGTCTCCAACGTCAGCTGGTAGATAGGATTTGTCAGAGGAAGCTTTCATTCTTTTATCTTGTTTTCTTTTTTTTTAATTTTCTGTCTCAATTTTTCTAATGTTGTTTGAGTCAATTTTCACAATGTTATCATCATCACTGTCTTCATACTGTTTAGTATTGTTGACATCTTCGATTGCCTTCTTTAGGTCATCTTCATCCCGAATGCCATTTATGATGTCTTGAGGCAACGAGGAAGTGGAGAGTCCTACTCTAGGTTTGATTCCGGATAATGCTTTGTAAAGTGATTGTTTTATACCAGAGTGGTAAGCTCAATTTTTCATGAATGGGACATACCTTAATCCTTCCGACCATGTCGTCTAATTGTTGTCCTTTAACCAAGAACTTATCATATTTTCAATGTATTGGTTGGCACGTTCAACAGAACCCTGACTTTGGCTGTGCCTTGGTTTTCCATGCACTATTTTCAGTTCTGACCAAAGATTTGCGAGTTGATTTATAACGTTATAGACGAATTCTCTGCCATTATCAGATTGAAGAATGCACGGCGCCCCTACAGGAAGGAATATGTCATTCAAATGATAAGCCACTTCGTCATCCCTCTTTGAACGCACGAAAGAGAACAAATTTTGTGAGACGGTCTTGGTACACTAGAATGAATTTTAAATTCGCGTCTGATTGTGTTTGGAAATCAATAAAATCGACTTGGCATCTGCTATTCATTTACGAATGGAGAATTGGCTTTGAAACTAGCCCTCTTTTCTTTTTTGTCTTGATTTGTTGACACACGTCACACATTGATAAATAGAGGCATATCATTTCCTTTTTGATATTGGCAAATTTTTTTGATGTCTCGGCTAACATCCTATCGCGACCACCATGTCCCGCAGCTACATGAGCTGCGTCAATGACATCATAAAGTTCATCAGCTGAAACAAAGTATTTTATATTCCCTTCACACCGTTGCAATGAATTTTTTCACATCACCAATTTTCAAAACAGCCAATCGTTTCAGTCTTCTCTTTTGTAATGATGGTGTCGTATAGCATATATATGTTAGGGACAGATGTGACAATGATGTGTTGATAAAAGAAGCGGATATTCATGTAATTTATGTGTTTTATAAGAGGTATAAACCCAGAAAAAGATATTGAGCTTAAAGAAGCCTCACCGACTTCTTTACGTAAATCTGTGAGTTTAGCCCTGCAATATCAGGAAATAAAAGCTTCGTTTGCACTGTGTCATGTAGCGTTGAGGCATACCAAAATTTGACAAATGACACGTGCTGAAGACACTTTAAAATCCTGAACATACAACTGATCAGAGCAGAAACCATGCTGTCCCAATTGCTGGGAAGTAGGGAACATCGGCAATAGTTGTTCCTTGGACATGAGTTCGGTATAATCAACAGAGGACTCATCTGCAAAAATTATGGACAATATGAGAGCCGACGATGGAGAAATGGCACTGGGGCATGCCCTACCATACAACTCCATCGCCAGTAAAAGTGACAAATCTTGTCCTGTACAGAGAGGTGGAAGAGGTGGAAAACGGAACATTAGAAGTAAAAATTCATGAGCCGCCAGCTTTCAGAAAGCGGCAGCAGTGTACAGTATGTGGCAGGAAGAGTACATGAAGAGCTTGGAAAAGCACAGTGATGGTTTGCAGGGGATAAAACCACACAAACGAGAGTTACCGATGTTAGTAAATCCTCGGCAAACAGCTGGATACCTCTGCGAAGAACTGTTACCGGAATGGACACGGGTGCGGATATAATGTAGCAGGAAGTTTCGAACTCGTAGCACAAACTGACGCGAGTGTTCGGAGTGGTTAGACAGCAACGCAAGGGGCTGCAGGTTTCCATTTCAAACACTTGATTTCAGCAAAGAATTTTCAGATCTATCAAGACATTGGAAATTCCTTACGTTCCAAGACTTGGATCTCTTATTTCGGAGTAATTTTGTTAACAAATTGGCCTCTGCAATTTAAATTATTCTTCATTTACGGGTACTTCTAAGGAAATGTATCACAAGAAGATGCGTCGCATTCCTGTCAAATGTAAGTCATACAAACAGTTCAAAGATGAGTTTTTGAATACCTGCTGGTACACGGTTACGCAGGATGTGGTAAAACAAGAAATTATGACGTGTAGAGATTTCGAATCATCCAGTCACAAGACCGTTTTCCAACTTTTTGATGCGATGATTAAGGAAAATCAGTTCCCGGATACACCTTTCAGCACTAGTAAAATTATTAAAATTATCCGCTTGTGTTATACGAAGTTACCATTACGGCATCCAATCCTTAATAGGTAAGTGCGGTAGTGACAAGGAGGACTTCAAAACCTTATTACGAGAATTAGCATTTGCGTTTGAAGAATACAATGCGAGGGAACATAGGCAGGAGAAGGACAGTGTAATAACAATAATAATCAGTTTCAGGGACGGTCACGTCATAGTAATAACAATGGTAATGGCATGTGCAAAAATAGGACTCCGGGAATAGGAAATCACAGACCACATCCGTACAGCAGACATCGTGAAAACTGTTATAACGGTATCAGGCGTAACTGGGGTCCACCAGTCCAAAGACAGTAGAACCATCCCCGTTATCAAAATTAAGAACAGAATTCTTGGCGAGATGGGGGAACGGATGCCTAGCCAACACAAGTGATCGAATTACGGCCACCACAACCGCGATTGCAATACTTAAAGTTCGGTCCTTCTCATCATTGACGGAAAACTGGAGCCGGAACAGCTCCTCAGATACAAGCACAAATATTCTGATCTAGCCAAATTAACTTGTCAAATTATGACGGCGTCACACAGGACCTGCTTTACAAAAAGGAAGAGAAGCCCACTGAGGATATCCAATCAATTATTAAAGTATCGGTCGAGGAAGTCACTTTGAAAGGAATTGTGCATAGTGGCAGCAAGCTGTTGGCTACAGCCGAAGAACTGTATGCAAAATGTACAAATTATCACACCTAGCCCATTTTGAAGGTGAAAAAAATTGAAAATAAGAGTAGCCATTCGAGGCAAATGAGCGAAGCTGTCGCAACAAACCCATTTAGATTTTGTCTGTCAATGTAACGCAGATTAAGGCAACTTCTTACATACTCTCAATCTAGGAATCGAGATCGTTATCGGAATGAACATTCTAAACGAGAATAAGCCAATCGTGCACATGGGCCGAGGTGTCATGTCGCGTACACAAGCGGCACGTGACACATACAGGATTTGAGGAAGAAGTGATCTCCGCCCAACTTCCGAGAAACTGTTTGAAACTGTGGGTACAGGAACAAGGAAGCAGAGCCCCTCAAGAAAATGAGTACAGAGACAGAGTACATCGGTGGAGACATAAGGAATAGACAGCAAGAATGGAAACTGAACAGGAAATTCGAAGAAAGGTAAAGACATGTATAAATACACTACTGGCCATTAAAATTGCTACACTATGAAGATGACGTGCTACAGGCGCGAAATTCAACCGACAGGATGAAGATGCTGTGATATGCACATGATTAGCTTTTCAGAGCATTCAGACAAGGTTGGCGCCAGTGGCGACACCTACAACGTGCTGACATGAGGTAAGTTTCCAACCGATTTCTCATACACAAACACCAGTTGACCGGCGTTGCCTGGTGAAACGTTGTTGTGATGCCTCGTGTAAGGAGCAGAAATGCGTACCATCACGTTTCAGACTTTGATGAAGGTCAGATTGTAGCCTATCACAATTGCGGTTTATCGTATCGCAACATTGCTGCTCGCGTTGGTCGAGATCCAATGACTGTTAGCAGAATATGGAATCGGTGGGTTCAGGAGGGTAATACGGAACGCCGTGCTGGATCCCAACGGCCTCGTATCACTAGCCAGTCGAGATGACAGGCATCTTATCCGCACCGTTGTAACGGATTGTGCAACCACGTCTCTATCCCTGAGTCAACAGATGGGGACGTTTGCAAGACAACAACCATCTGTACTAACAGTTCGACGACGTTTGCAGCAGCATGAACTATCAGCTCGGAGACCATAGCTGCGGTTATCCTTGACGCTGCATCACAAACAGGAGCGCCGGCGATGGTGTACTCAACGACGAACCTGGGTGCACGAATGACAAAACGTCATTTTTTCGGATGGATCCAGGTTCTGTTTACAGCATCATGATGGTCGCATCCTTGTTTGGCGACATCGCGGCAAACGCACATTGAAAGCGTGTAATCGTCATCGCCATACTAGCGTATCACCCGGCGTGATGGTACGGGGTGCCATTGGTTACACGTCTCGGTCACCTCTTGTTCGCATTGACGGCACATTGAACAGTGGACGTTACATTTCAGATGTGTTACGACCCGTAGCTCTACCCTTCATTCGATCCCTGCGAAACCCTACATTTCAGCAGGATATTGCACGATCGCATGTTGCACGTCCTATACGGGCCTTTGTGGATATAGGAAATGTTCAACTGCTGCCCTGGGCAGCACATTCTCCAGATCTCTTACCAATTGAAAACGTCTGGTCAGTGGTGGCCGAGCAACTGGCTCGTCCCAATACGCCAGTCACTACTCTTGATGAACTGTGGTGTTGAAGCTGCTTGGGCAGCTGTATCTGTACACGCCATCCAAGCTCTGTTTGACTCAATGCCCAGGCGTATCAAGGCCGTTATTACGGCCAGAGGTGGTTGTTGTGGGTACTGATTTCTCAGAATCTATGCACCCAATTTGTGTGAAAATGTAATCACATGTCAGTTCTAGTACAATATATTTGTCCAATGAATACCCATTTATCATCTGCATTTCTTGTTGGTGAAGCAATTTTAATGGCCAGTAGTGTTTATAAGGACAAGAGAGGGAAGACGTAGCCAAAATTTTGCGGAATGATTCTGAACGAATTTAAAGGGAAGGAACATCGGAAATTCAAGGTATCCTCTTGCGCCATTATGACATAAGGGAACATGCCTCGTCATCTTACAGCAATCCACTCCATTTGCTAGCGAAAGAGAACAGTTCAATTAGGATTGTTCTTGATTCATGTCAAATCAATACAATAACTGTGCCAGAAACTGATCAACCCGAAAAACGTGAACAGCTCCTGCAGAAATTTCTTAGGGCGTCAGTTTTCAGTAGATCAACGCTGTAGTTTTTTTGGAAAGTGGAACTCCAGCCTTCCTGTCGGCATTACACAGGATTCTTGGCCTTTGCCCAGTGTTATTAATATAATAGGTTACGTTTGGGTGAAATATCTCGATAGCAGCGTTTATTTGCTGTCTGGATGCCATTTCAGATAAAAATCTACGTAAACGGGTTACGACGTATGCCGGTGACACTTTAATCGCAGATGGTAGTGGGGAAGAGCACAATAGTGTATTCAGTGGTTTATTACGTCCGTTCAAGGAGTACTGGATAATTTTACAAATATACGCTTTTTGAATTTTCTGTGGCATGTAATCTGGAGAGAAGGAATCTCACCTAACCCGGAATTATTAGATTAATTAAACATTTTGCTTCGCCAACCACACGAAAGCAATTAAGAGGATTTCTCTAGGTCTAATTAATTTTTCTAACATTTTATTTACATGGACGGTCTTGCCTCCCCACGTCTATGTGCGCTTACCGGCCTTCCGGGGTAGCCGAGCGGTTGTAGGCGCTAAAGTCTGGAACCGCGCGACTGCTACGGTCGCAGGTTCGAATCCTGCCTCGGGCATGGGTGTGTGCGATGTCCTTAGGTTAGTTAGGTTTAAGTAGTTCTAAGTTTTAGGGGACTGATGACCTCAGAAGTTAAGTCCCATAGTGCTCAGAGCCATTTGAAGCATTTTTTGCGCTTACCGGCAAGGAAACGCCGTGGGTATTCGCCGAGGTCGCTGAGAGAGAGTTTGAGGCATTGGAAAGAGCATTGGTGTTTGCGACAGTTCCTTCACATCCCGAACTGGGCAAATACTTTTGTATAGCCTCACACTCGGCAAAAACGGGGCTAGGCGTTGTGCTTTTTCAGGAATTTGAAACCGAGAATGTCATGGAACGTAAGGCGATTGGATTCTGGAGTCGGATTCTGTGCAAATTTGTGAGGTCCTGCTCCGTAACGGAAGTGGAGGCACTCGTGGTACTTTGGACATTCCAAAAAATTTAGATATTTCTTTCTTGGACGCAAGGTGTGTATACGGACGATATAGCTCTTCAGTTTCTCCTGGCGTCAACGTTACCCCAGGAAATCTAGGGAGATGGCTGTTGTACCTACTATAGTAGAACTTGAAGATCAAAATACATCGCTGCAGACGCGTTGTCCAGATTCCTTATAGTAATAACCTGTGCTTTGCACAGACCTACAGGAGAGTCACTTAGTGTCTTTTATTGACGAAAGGTTGCTTTCGAAAATCACATCACTGCCTCCATGCGCGATATTGCAGGAGAACAGGGCAGAGATCCTGACTTACGAAGAGTCAAAGAAAAGTGGGAAGATAAGCAACTAGATATGATCTGGCAGTACGACTTGTGAGAAAGAAAATCTCATTTTACAGAAGAAATACTGATAATTCTTTGTGGGTACTCTGTATCCCAGAGGAACTGATTAATAAGATCATTGAGTACATTTATCAGAGCTATGCCCATTTCGGTCTACGAAAATGCTTTCTCAAACCAAAAGGGCAGTCTTGTCCACTTGTAAAACTTGCCAGAGTGTAAAGCAACATACTGTGTCTCGATTTTTCACATCGAATGAAAAGTCAGGCGCAGCGGATCTCCTGGCATCCATTCCTAGGACAAGAATAGGTTACTGTTATGAGTTAACTTCGAAATTTGTAACCCTAACTTCATTGTGGAATAGTGACAGCCGGAACCGTTTTCAAGACATTCTGCAAGAACTTACTAGCAAAAGGAGAAAGCGTGGATAAATTAACCACGAACAATGATCCACAATCGCATTCTCGAATATGGGTTCTAACCACAAAAAAAGAATCAGAACTGTCTTTACATAGCCCTTTTATCCTACTTCGAGTTCTGTCGCACATGTCATAAAACATCTGGAGAATCTATGCGGAGTCTCTTGTTCTAAACAGCACGCTAATTGGAATGTCTTCCTGTCACGCTTCCAGGAACTGTTGAACGAGTTACCATGTGCCACGTCTAAGTTTCCACCAATTACTCTGTTGAGAAATCGTCAGCCAAAGGAGAAGATTAAGGAACTAGTGGACTTTCCGCCCCACTGTAGAATGTAACGTGAAACAATAGTTAATTTGGCCTTGACCAACATTAAAGCAGCTGTAGAAAAGAGGAAACTTTGGGCAGATCGAAAAGTCAAACCGAGACATTTCCACGTCAGCAAGAAAATGCTTGTTAAATCACTCCCCCTCTCTAACAAGCAGAATTCTCTCTGCCACAAATTATTTTACACCTATAATAGTCCGTTCAGGATTCAAAGATTGGCCCACGCCATTGATTTTGAACTCGAGACTTTGAAAAACTGAAAATCAGTTGGGGTACAACACATTACCCACATTAAATCTTTTCTGGAATAATGGAGACTGACGAAAGATGAGTGACTGGAAATGCAACGAAGAAGTTGTGTTCAGGTGGGTAATATGTAAGAGGTGGTCTCTTGTGGTATTTTCTATCCTTTTGTGTGTGTCTATGAACTTTATCTTTTGCCTGCAGGTAATAAAAAGCAGAAGGAACAGCATCTGATCGTATGCAAATGTGTTTTTTTGTGTTGTGTTTTCTTTCGCGTGGCAAGCAGCCTGTACGAGAAGAAGGAAGTCGAAGTTTCATATTGAGAGTACAAAGCTAGTCGTACGGTCTGTTGTATTGATTGAAGGGTATTTTTTGCATCTAAGCATACCCTAATGAAGAAGTTATGTTAACTGATGAGGTGAGCCAGTTATATGTACGGAGCCAAAACATCTTGCCAGAAAGTTCGCGTAAAAAGAGGATTCGGGCAGTTAGTTCGGTTTGTGTCAGTGAGAAACCATAGTGGGAAGTGGAGAATGCGCGTTTGATGAGCCCGTGTACACATGCGCTGATGGACATATTTTGTATCTGTGGTCGCACACCAGTTGATGTGGACTATGAACACGGAGTAATGTATGAGGACTTTTATTCTTTGATCGACGAGAGTGCAGTACTGATGTTTTGAGGATTTTATGATTTTAGTCGCCGACAGTGCGACGTGTATGTGGTCATGGAGTAGTCTTGATGGATAGGCTGTATGAGGCGCAAAAGAAGGACACTTGGTGTATAGGAGAGCGGTTATGTGTGGGTAGATATGGAGTGCTGGGAAATCACTCGACGTAAAGGGGATCATAGTCTGGATAATGTTAGGATGTCATCAATCAACAATGTTTCAGGCAAGCTACTACGCGAAGCAGATATGGCAATGAAACTTCTATGTTTCTCTTTGAACTGTCATAGAAACAGAAAGGTGTTTTTTTTTTTTTTTCTTTTTTTTTTTTTTTTGAGAGTTATCAAGTAATACAGGGCACCATACACAAGGAGGGCTGAGCATAAAAACGTATGTAACAAAAATGAATGTGAAGTTTAGCTCACCACGCTGTAAGCCGACCAGCGTGGCCGAGCGGTTCTAGGCGCTTCAGTCTGGAACCGCGCGACCGCTACGGTCGCAGGTTCGAATCCTGCCTCGGGCATGGATGTGTGTGATGTCCTTACGTTAGTTAGGTTTAAGTAGTTCTAAGTTCTAGGGGACTGATGACCACAGAAGTTAAGTCCCATAGTGCTCATAGCCATTTTTGAACCACGCTGTAAGTAGCTCCAGTCTGTGAGTATGTCACAACAAACTAGTGACTGAATGTTAGATTTTCATGATCATTTCCATTACCATCTTAACTTCGAGAAAGATATGTGTTTTGTATAGTCAAAGCTGTATTTCTTGCTTGTTTTATATGTTGCAGAAGAATGGTTGTAGAAAAGAAGTATTTGTGCCAAGGTACACAATAAAAGAGGTGATGCAACTGATTGAATGACACGGAAAATGTGTTTTTCAGGTAAAGAAAGAGAAAGGGGCGAAATTCAGGTGGTATCTGCATCCGCATGAACCAACAGAGGTGGTAAAAATTTCAAGTATCTGTCATAACACTGATGGAGGAAGTAGACAGTTGCATGGGTTAGTGCAGCAGCATGTAGACGGTAGTATAGTTTAAATATGCACGCATCCTGAATCGTTGGATATCCAGCTGATAAAGAGCCCAACGAACATGCAAACGGTGAGTACAAAATTTACCGAAATGTTTTACAGACTCTAAATATTAAATTAAATATGACATTCAGGCACTGGATGTTCACTGAAAGTAAACAAATAACTTAGCCTGCATCTTTATATTATGTAATGTGATTCTGTTCAGATTTATTTGAGTTGTAATCAAGTACCGTATATTACAAGTTTCTGAATTTTTCTTGTCAGATTTTTGTTTTATATTTCTCTGTTAAAAAAAACTAAAAACAAAAAAAACGTTATTATCTAGGAATATCACAGGGTATTTCTCTTTGTGTGTTACGTTGTATTACAGATTAGTAAGAGAGTTCTTGTCGACCTGTACAGAGATGCTGAGCACGAGCGAGCAGACAAACGAGAGACACAAACAAATCTCCTGTCTGGTAATCGGCACACAGAGGAAGGATGACGTCGAAAAGCAGGCCGCAGCTGGCGAAACGTGTACTCTCAGCAGGGCCTCCCCTCGCATCGCAGCAGGTAGCGACAGGCTCGTGGCAGATTACAGGTTACCTCCTGCAGTGATCCAGGCCCCCAAGGGTCTGACGCAGATAGCAGATTACCACAGCTGCCTACAGCTCAATTCAAAGGTCGCAATCGGCGCAGCTTTGTGAGACAAATCATCAACACTCCTGTCACAAGAAGACTGGAGCCACGAGGGGCGTTTGAAAAGTCCGCGCGAAGTCCGAGAGATGGCACCACCGGCGCGTATAGAGGCCACGTTTAGTTAGTAGCATCTCTGAAAAGAACGCACACCAAATTTCAGCAATGTTGGTCTATTTCTTTGTGTTTGGCATTTGTGTGAATCAAAGAAGTCGAGTGACTGTCAAAAAATAGACGAAAAACAATTTCGTGTGGTGATTAAACATTACTTTATAAAAGTAAAACCGCCTCAGGAGACTAAAGAGAAGCTTGATAAACATTACGCTGACTTTGCACCCTCGATTAGAACAGTTTATATGGGATTTCAAAATTTTCGGACTGGCCATATGGGCACAAGTGATGCTGAACGTTCTGGACGCCCTGTGGAGGTTACGACTCCAGAAATCATTGATAAAATCCATGAAATGGTGATGGATGACAGAAGAGCTAAGGTGCGTGACATTGCTAGTGCTGTGGGCGTCTCGAATGAAGGGGTACATAATATTTTGCATAAACATTTGGACGTAAGAAAGCTACTCGCAAGATGGGTTCCGCGATTGCTCACGCTTGGCCAGGATCGGAATAGCGTGAAGTGTTGCAAGGATGTTCCAGCTGTTCAGGAAGAATCCGCAGGACTTTAAGTGTAGTTTCATCACTGCGAATGAAACTTGGATACATGACTATACTCCTAGGGTGACCATATTTTCTTCGGACAAAAGTGGGACTTTCATATATTTTCTTGGCCAAAAAGTGGGACAATTTTTATTTCTCGTTAAATATCACTTTTAATGCTAACATTTCTTCTTCCTCTGCAAATATAGCCTTCACTTATATTTGTGTTTGTGTGAGTGTGTGTGTGTGTGTGTGTGTGTGTGTGTGTGTGTGTGTGTGTGTGTGTATAAAACCAAACAAAGAATGGAAAGACTGGAAAGAAGTACATTTCAAGTTTTCAGAAATTTACTTATTAAGAAATGTAACATTTATAGCACAGAATGTAGAAAGACATACAGTAACAATCACTAGAAAAAAAAGTTCTTAGTGAACACAAGGAATTTATGGTTTTGTAGATTCCACACTGCAATTACACTTATTCGAAGATGAAATTTCATTCAGCAACTTATGCTTGCCTAATAGGTATGAATAGAAGTCAGTGCAACTGTATTTACTGAAGTTTAAACAGGTCAGTAAAATATACTTAACGTTCCTCACCGTAAATCTATTCCTCTCATCTGTCCTCTGTGACGATAGTAAGCTGAAAACTCTTTCAACATTTGCATTGTGGGCAGGGTGTGAAAAGAAGTACTGCGCTATATTAAGCGATTCTCTGAACTGTTCATTACACTGGGAAGATACGATAAACCTACACTATTTTTCATGTGCCATCAACTGGTTCCATTGTTCACTGTCTGTTTCCACTTGTTGTTTTACAAATGACTGTATATGAACTATTTCATCAAATAAGAGGCTGTCATTTACTAGAATGCCCTTTTCATTTAGCCACATTAAATTAGTTTCTACTACTGACCATTCTGATGGTTCTGTGGGCATCATCCATGAGAATACAGAAAACTGAGCTATTCCCTGTAACCATGAGGATAAATAGTCAACTGAAGCATCATAAAACGTTGAAACTGCTATGTCAAATTTCTTAACAGACTGGTCATCACAATCATTCAACAGTTTTTTTACACTTAGTGGTACAAAATGTTCATGTTTCCTTGAATTTAGACTTGTCAAAGCTTTGTTTAAGACTGCTAATACTTCACATATGGAATTATTCTGTTTCTCAATGCTCAGAATGGATTGTTGGAAAACACTCCTTTGTGAATGTACAAAAAGTAAATAACATTCAATTATAGGATCACTGAAAAAACTCTTTAAGATCGCAGGGCACTTTGAGTTAAACTGTGACAAAAAGTAAGATTTCAAAGGGTCATACATTTTCAAAATCCTTTCTATGGCTGGAAACAATTAAAGCCACCTTGTTTTGGAAAAGTAAATTTTTGTAAGTGTCACCAACAAATTCACAGAATTCAGTGAGTTCTGCAACACGAATAGAAAAAATATGAAAATGGTTGTACAACTTCATGACAATGCAATCAATGTCAACAGGTAAAACATCATAAGCACTTTGAAGTGTGTTATGAACAACATGTGGTGGACAAGCTATGCCAACAATGTTAGAGTTTCTTAATTTTTCTTTCAGATGTGTGAAAACATTATTACCCTCTTTCTTCATTAACCCTCCAAAATTACAGTTAGTATTGTCTGCACCAAATGCAACACACTTTGAGATGATACTGAATGACTGTATAACATGAGAAATATAATTAGAAATTGTTTCGGACTTCTCGTTCTGCAATTCATCAAGATCAAGCAATTTCGTCTGCAGTCTACCCTCACTTACAGAAAAATATTGAACTATCACAGAAAAAATTTTCTGATGCCCATGGTTGCTAGCATCAGTAGATATTGAAAAGTATTTTCCACTGTTTACAGCAGCTGTTACTTGTTTCTGGGAATGCGGAGCTATAACATTGTTTATAATTGCTTCACACTTTGTTCTTCCACACGAAACGTTTTCTGAAGTCTTACAATCAGGAAAAATTTTTTTGTTTTGTTGAACACTGCAGTCATTAGAACGATAGCTTTGGTGGTGTTTAACAACATGGAATGACAGGGTTGCTTCTGCTGCCGCTACTTTTTTCTGTTGCTGAGTATTTGAAGTTGCAAAATATCTCGTCATTTTTTGCGAGGAACCTGCCGATCGAAGATTCTTCCTATGTTTCTCTGATTCCATATGATGCTTGAGATCTGTAGCACCACCATGAGACATGGATACATCACAGTTACATACGTAACAGTTTGCTGAACAGTCATTGTCTGTAGCAGTGAAGCACGGAAATTTCTTCTGAAGCTCTTCCGAAAACTTTGATTTTCGTTTCGGCATCGCCACGACGTGCTAGCACTTCACGAAACTGATACTGAGTGCTGACAACAATTGCAAGCAAAAGCAAAGAAAATAAGAGTACGCAACAATTATAGTGCTTAAGCTGTGCATTATTGGGGGGTACCAACGTACGGAATATCAGTTTCAATTGATAGTTTATAAAATCGACACTCAGAAAATATTTTAACCATTTTGTAAATATCTGAAAATAATCCCTGAAAATCGGGACAAATTTCTTGTTTTTTTTAAAAAAATGTCGGGACAAATTTTGGGCTCAAAAAACGGGACAATCCCGATTAATCGGGACGTATGGTCACCCTATATACTCCTGAGACCAAACAACAATCTAAAAAATGGCTCACCAAGGGAGAATCTGCACCAAAAAAAGGCGAAGACCATTCCTTCACCCAGAAAGGTTATGGTGACTGTCTTTTAGGATTCGATAGGGATAATTGTCATCGACTATCTGGAAAAGGGTAAAACTATAACAGGTGAATATTATTCATTGTTATTGGACCGTTCGAGCTGCTGGGAAAACGCTTGTGATTGGACTGCAAAAAAGTCTTTTTCCGTGACGACAATGCACCAGCACACACCTCAGCAGTTGTGGCCGCAAAATTAATGGAAATAGGATTCAAACTCATTTCAGATCCTCCCTATTCTCCAGACTTCGCTCCCTCAGACTACTGTTTGTTCCCCAATTTGAAGAAATGGCCTGGCAGGACTAAGATTTTATTCAAATGAGGAGGTGATTGTAGCAACTAATAGCTATTTTACAGACTAGGACAATTCCTATTATTCAGAAGGGATCAACAAATTAGAACAGCGTTGGATGAAGTGTACCTAAAAGGAGACTATGTCGAAAAATAAAAAAGGCTCACCCCAAACACGTAAGTAGTTTTTATTTTTGCACAGACTTTTCAAATGCCCCTCATACAAAACTGTAAACAGAACTCCGGTTGCCTTAGTAATCTGCAGAGTGCAACAATTTAGTAACATTACGTTGGAGAAGGAACCCAGAAACTCTCTCCTTTAATCCTTTTTCAAATACCGGAAATAATCCCTGCCGCCGTTGGATAAGCAGCTGCAGCAGCAAGTCGTATACTCCTAGCTCACTCATTTGTTGCATAGTTTAATTCTTAATTTCTTTGCGTGTTTTTGGTACTTGCATTGTTTAATACATAAATTTCGGGCGTATTATAGTATTTGAGAGTTGTAGCATCGCGTTTTACTACCTGAATAGTGTAAATTCGCGTAGTCGTTTGTCTTCTGTTTTTGTTTTGAACGGCCAGTGTCGGTTGGTCAGTCAGTGTGCTCCCTGCCGCCGTTGGATAAGCAGCTGCAGCAGCAAGTCGTATACTCCTAGCTCACTCATTTGTTGCATAGTTTAATTCTTAATTTCTTTGCGTGTTTTTGGTACTTGCATTGTTTAATACATAAATTTCGGGCGTATTATAGTATTTGAGAGTTGTAGCATCGCGTTTTAGTACCTGAATAGTGTAAATTCGCGTAGTCGTTTGTCTTCTGTTTTTGTTTTGAACGGCCAGTGTCGGTTGGTCACAGTCAGTGTGCTCCCTGCCGCCGTTGGATAAGCAGCTGCAGCAGCAAGTCTCTATACTCCTAGCTCACTCATTTGTTACATAGTTTAATTCTTAATTTCTTTGCGTGTTTTTGGTACTTGCATTGTTTAATTCATAAATCTCGGACGTATTATAGTATTTGAGAGTTGTAGCATCGCGTTTTAGTACCTGAATAGTGTAAATTCGCGTAGTCTCCTTCCGCCGCCGAGCAGTGTCAGCAGTGCGCAAGTAGCAGCATTACTGCATTTACTAGGCAATCTTGTATTTTAATAACCGTTTAAATTTTGTTGATTTGTTTGCGCTCTCTGTAGATTAGTTCAGACCTTCTTTGCAAAACAGTTTTTAGCATGGATAGGGACTGCAACTGCTGTGTTCGGATGCAGGCTGAGTTGGCATCCCTTCGCTCCCAGCTTCAGGCAGTGTTGGCTTCGGTCACACAGCTTGAGGCTGTTGCCAATTGGCATCACTGTGGGGGTCCGGATGGGGGTTTGTCGGGGACGGCCAGCTCGTCCCACGCATCCCCTGATCAGACTACGACTGTGGTTGCCCGGGATATTGCCCGTATTGAGGCTGATCCCTCACCTGTGGTAGAGTGGGAGGTCGTCTCAAGGTGTGGCAGGCGGCGAAAGACATTCCGGAGGGCTGAACGGAAAGCCTCTCCAGTTTGTCTGACGAACCGGTTTCAGGCTCTGTCTCAGGCTGATACTGATCTTCGACCTGACATGGCTGCTTGTCCTGTTCCAGAGGTTGCTCCTCAGTCTGCAAGATCCGGGCAGTCGCAGAGGGTGGGCTTACTGGTAGTTGGGAGCTCCAACGTCAGGCGCGTAATGGGGCCCCTTAGGGAAATGGCAGCAAGAGAGGGGAAGAAAACCAATGTGCACTCCGTGTGCATACCGGGGGGAGTCATTCCAGATGTGGAAAGGGTCCTTCCGGATGCCATGAAGGGTACAGGGTGCACCCATCTGCAGGTGGTCGCTCATGTCGGCACCAATGATGTGTGTCACTATGGATCGGAGGGAATCCTCTCTGGCTTCCGGCGGCTATCTGATTTGGTGAAGACTGCCAGTCTCGTTAGCAGGATGAAAGCAGAGCTCACCATCTGCAGCATCGTCGACAGGACTGACTGCGGACCTTTGGTAAAGAGCCGAGTGGAGGGTCTGAATCAGAGGCTGAGACGGTTCTGCGACCGTGTGGGCTGCAGATTCCTCGACTTGCGCCATAGGGTGGTGGGGTTTCGGGTTCCGCTGGATAGGTCAGGAGTCCACTACACGCAACAAGCGGCTACACGGGTAGCAGGGGTTGTGTGGCGTGGGCTGGGCGGTTTTTTAGGTTAGATGGCCTTGGGCAAGTACAGGTAGGGCAACAGCCTCAACGGATGCGGGGCAAAGTCAGGATATGCGGGGACCAAGCAGCAATCGGTATTGTAATTGTCAACTGTCGAAGCTGCGTTGGTAAAGTACCAGAACTTCAAGCGCTGATAGAAAGCACCGAAGCTGAAATCGTTATAGGTACAGAAAGCTGGCTTAAGCCAGAGATAAATTCTGCCGAAATTTTTACAAAGGTACAGACGGTGTTTAGAAAGGATAGATTGCATGCAACCGGTGGTGGAGTGTTCGTTGCTGTTAGTAGTAGTTTATCCTGTAGTGAAGTAGAAGTGGATAGTTCCTGTGAATTATTATGGGTGGAGGTTACACTCAACAACCGAACTAGGTTAATAATTGACTCCTTTTACCGACCTCCCGACTCAGCAGCATTAGTGGCAGAACAACTGAGAGAAAATTTGGAATACATTTCACATAAATTTTCTCAGCATGTTATAGTCTTAGGTGGAGATTTCAATTTACCAGATATAGACTGGGACACTCAGATGTTTAGGACGGGTGGTAGGGACAGAGCATCGAGTGACATTATACTGAGTGCACTATCCGAAAATTACCTCGAGCAATTAAACAGAGAACCGACTCGTGGACCTACTGATAACAAACAGACCCGAACTTTTCGACTCTGTATGTACAGAACAGGGAATCAGTGATCATAAGGCCGTTGCAGCATCCCTCAATATGGAAGTCAATAGGAATATAAAAAAAGGGAGGAAGGTTTATCTGTTTAGCAAGAGTTATAGAAGGCAGATTTCAGACTGCCTAACAGATCAAAACGAAAATTTCTGTTCCGACACTGACAATGTTGAGTGTTCATGGAAAAAGTTCAAGGCAATCGTAAAATGCGTTTTAGACAGGTACGTGCCGAGTAAAACTGTGAGGGACGGAAAAACCCACCATGGTACAACAACAAAGTTAGGAAACTACTGCGAAAGCAAAGAGAGCTCCACTCCAAGTTTAAACGCAGCCAAAACCTCTCAGACAAACAGAAGCTAAACGATGTCAAAGTTAGCGTAAGGAGGGCTACGCGTGAAACGTTCAGTGAATTCGAAAGTAAAATTCTATGTACCGACTTGACAGAAAATCCTAGGAAGTTCTGGTCTTACGTTAAATCAGTAAGTGGCTCGAAACAGCATATCCAGACACTACGGGATGATGATGGCATTGAAACAGAGGATGACACGCGTAAATCTGAAATACTAAACACCTTTTTCCAAAGCTGTTTCACAGAGGAAGACCGCACTGCAGTTCCTTCTCTAAATCCTCGCACAAACGAAAAAATGGCTGACATCGAAATAAGTGTCCAAGGAATAGAAAAGCAACTGGAATCACTCAATAGAGGAAAGTCCACTGGACCTGACGGGATACCAATTCGATTCTACACAGAGTACGCGAAAGAACTTGCCCCCCTTCTAACAGCCGTGTACCGCTAGTCTCTAGAGGAACGGAGGGTTCCAAATGATTGGAAAAGAGCACAGATAGTCCCAGTCTTCAAGAAGGGTCGTCGAGCAGATGCGCAAAACTATAGACCTATATCTCTGACGTCGATCTGTTGTAGAATTTTAGAACATGTTTTTTGCTCGATTATCATGTCGTTTTTGGAAACCCAGAATCTACTATGTAGGAATCAACATGGATTCCGGAAACAGCGATCGTGTGAGACCCAACTCGCTTTATTTGTTCATGAGACCCAGAAAATATTAGATACAGCCTCCCAGGTAGATGCTATTTTTCTTGACTTCCGGAAGGCGTTCGATACAGTTCCGCACTGTCGCCTGATAAACAAAGTAAGAGCCTACGGAATATCAGACCAGCTGTGTGGCTGGATTGAAGAGTTTTTAGCAAACAGAACACAGCATGTTGTTATCAATGGAGAGACGTCTACAGACGTTAAAGTAACCTCTGGCGTGCCACAGGGGAGTGTTATGGGACCATTGCTTTTCATAATATATATAAATGACCTAGTAGATAGTGTCGGAAGTTCCATGCGGCTTTTCGCGGATGATGCTGTAGTATACAGAGAAGTTGCAGCATTAGAAAATTGTACCGAAGTGCAGGAAGATCTGCAGCGGATAGGCACTTGGTGCAGGGAGTGGCAACTGACCCTTAACATAGACAAATGTAATGTACTGTGAATACATAGAAAGAAGGACCCTTTATTGTATGATTATATGATAGTGGAACAAACACTGGTAGCAGTTACTTCTGTAAAATATCTGGGAGTATGCGTGCAGAACGATTTGAAGTCGAATGATCTGGTAGCAGTTACTTCTGTAAAATATCTGGGAGTATGCGTGCAGAACGATTTGAAGTCGAATGATCATATAAAATTAATTGTTGGTAAGGCGGGTACCAGGTTGAGATTCATTGGGAGAGTGCTTAGAAAATGTAGTCCATCAACAAAGGAGGTGGCTTACAAAACACTCGTTCGACCTATACTTGAGTATTGCTCATCAGTGTGGGATCTGTACCAGATCGGTCTGATGGAGGAGATAGAGAAGATCCAAAGAAGAGCGGCGCGTTTCGTCACAGGGTTATTTGGTAACCGTGATAGCGTTACGGAGATGTTTAATAAACTCAAGTGGCAGACTCTGCAAGAGAGGCGCTCTGCATCGCGGTGTAGCTTGCTGTCCAGATTTCGAGAGGGTGCGTTTCTGGATGAGGTATCGAATATATTGTTTCCCCCTGCTTATACCTCCCGAGGAGATCACGAATGTAAAATTAGAGAGATTAGAGTGCGCACGGAGGCTTTCAGGCAGTCGTTCTTCCCGCGAACCATACGCGACTGGAACAGGAAAGGGAGGTAATGACAGTGGCACATAAAGTGCCCTCCGCCACACACCGTTGGGTGGCTTGCGGAGTATAAATGTAGATGTAGATGTAGATGTATTCCCATGAACCGTCCTGCTGCATACAATGTAAATGGGATCAAGTGGAATGCCCTAATGCCCCTTTTTTTGTCATTTCCTTGCGGAAACGCAAAGAAGTGGTTCATAAAATTAGCTTAACTTATCTGGATCTTCCGTGGCGAAAGGTAGCGTAGCATGAGTGATCACATTATGAAGAACTGTGAACATTCCGTTTCCCATGGGACAAAGAAATTCTATCCAGTGACAATAATGACATGCCTCTACTGCACCGTCCCTCACCTCTGTGAGGAAAGGGAAACTTTTTTCTGTCCCCTCCTCCCCAGTTTAGTTCTGAGCCACTTTTACACCTTATGGGAAATCCCCCAGCCCTCCCTTCTGCTCTCCCACTTCCTTCCTCCCCACCCCTGTCTGGAAATTGACAGGGAAAAGACTGTGCCGAGCTGCTGTAGAGGAAGGACACACGGTATTTATTTCTTCCTTTATTTTCTGCCTCCACACTCAACCACATCCCAACCCTTCTTTCTAGCAGCCCCCGCTCCCACTTTCTCTGATTGTGCGTATGTAGGCTCACCTTGAAGTTTGAAGAACGACTGCTCCAGTCCACAATACCACATCCAAACTGTCCGGAAACCTCCCCTACCTTTCTGCTGTCCCCTGTCCCCACTTGTTAACTGCAAGGAAAAAGGCTGGAGTGGAAAGTACCATCTTCATTTTTGGCGGAAAATGTTTTCAATAGACAAGGTGTTGGTATTGGACAGAGAGGAGTTTACTGTAAGCATACAGCTGAGGACTGAGTCCAAAGTGTCCTTCATTAGGAATGGAAGGAGGCGACAATGGGTGAGTGTAGGAGGAATACTTTCCAGCAAACAATGATGTTGCAGGATGGACTGAGGATGCATATAACAACTTATAGAGACTGCTTCCTGTGCTGAAAGTGTTTGTGTCCTTTGAAATTACTTCCACTATCACTGTCACACACTGAATGAACCAGTGGTACTCACCTTGGTGTATGTGGCTCAACTGAGGACGTGTGATTGGTTCAAATGGCTCTGAGCACTATGGGACTTAACATCTATGGTCATCAGTCCCCTAGAACTTAGAACTACTTAAACCTAACTAACCTAAGGACATCACACAACATCCAGTCATCATGAGACAGAGAAAATCCCTGACCCCGCCGGGAATCGAACCCAGGAACCTGGGGGTGGGAAGCGAGAACGCTACCGCACGACCACGAGCTGTGGACTGAGGACGCCTGAAACAGGTCCAATAGCTAATGCTAGAAGAATTGCCTCCTACATATCTACAAGAGTATAGCTGCTGAGGAACACATGTACATGCATGTAAGAAGGTGTAGGACAGCAAACTATCATTGAAGTGACCAATACATGCTATCACAACTGATGTAAAATGTTTTAGTTCTCTAATCACGCATTGAAACTGTTGTGAAAAAAAAACACCATTCGTAAAGAATGGGTCATAACGCAACATAGGTATTGGGAATTCAGAAAAATCATTCTAATAACTCAACAACCCAAAAACAGACCCCAACATATCTCATTAGGAGAGAGTGGCAGCTGCTTCACGTGCGTTGACCTTAATGTGAGAATATAGACTATCCATCTTAGAACAAATTTTGTAACCACTGGTACGTTCCCTCCTCCTTCCCTCTCCTACTAGCATAGGTATGGATACTGATTTCCAGCTCTGTTCTAGCCTGTGGCTGATGGACGCAAAGAGATGTATCTGCTGGCATAATGTGACTGTTCCCAATCTGCAGAAATCAGTTGTAGATGGGCAAAAACCACTCCTGCTAGATGTTAAACGTATTTCTCGGAAGGACTGACTCCCTGGAACAAGGGCGAAATACCTGCCTGTCCGTCACACATGAAGAACTGAATGGTCAACAGTGGCATGTTTTCAGATGTTCTGGACGTGCCAGGTCCTTCTTAACGTGGTTGTCGGCTAAGTAAAATCAGGCTCCTGTAGGAAAAACATTGAAATAATACGTTCCACACGAATGAGATGCATACAGACCTTTATATTACTCACCTCTCTGTGCACCAATCTTCCCCAACAGGTGGAGAGAGGGGAGAGTACTCCGCACACTCATTAGCTTCTGCCATTGCATGTGGTTATAATCCACCATCATTCACATTTATTCTACTTCTTCAGATAAACTGTCGGAAAGCTGTCTCTTAGAGGTTTCAGATGCTCAACTTTGCCAAATAACACTTTTGTGTGTGTGTGTGTGCATGTGTGTGCGTGTTCTCATATAATGTGAAAGGATGAGATTCAGGCTGTACAGACAGCGGAAGAATGTTTACACAGATCTGTTGCTCATCAAGGAGTAACGCACTGCGTGTCTGCGTAAAATATTGCCATTCTTAGTAGCACAATTGCTGCAATGTCAGTTCATTTATTTTAAAAAAATGTCACTGAATAAACACGAACAATCTTTTTCTGCATGAATTACTACCATCATGCATTCTCCAGATGTGGTTCTTATGCATGGTATAACGAATATTGTATGGACAGACCTCATGTCACATCAAGTAAAGGGTGCAGTAGTACGTTTTTAAAATGATTACTGTGACGTAAACAGTACAGATAGCTGATGTAGCACTAAAATCAATGAAATCGCCAACTACATACACTACCTCATCAAAAGTATCCGAAGGCTGAAAATGACTTACAAGTTCGTGGTGCCCATCATATGTAATGCCCACCATGTTGTAATGTGGTGTTGGCCCACCTGTAACCTTAATGACTGCTTCCACGCTCGCAGGCATACGTTTAATCAGGTACTGGAAGGTTTCAAGGGGAATGGCAGCCCATTCTTCACGGAGTACTGCACTGAGGAGAGGTATCGCTGTCAGTCGGTGAGGCCTGGCACGAAGTCGGCGTTCCAAAACATCCCAAAGGTGTTCTATAGGATTTATGTCAGGACTCCGTGCAGACCAGTCCATTACAGGGATGTTATTGTTGCGTAACCACTCCACCACAGGCCGTGCGTTGTGAATAGGTGCTCGATAGTGTTGTAAGATGCATTCGCCATCACAGAATTGCTCTTCCACAGTGGGAAGCACGAAGGTGCTTAAAACATCAGTGTAGGCCTGTGCTGTGATAATGCTACGCAAAACAACAAGGGGTGCAAGCCCCCTCCATGAAAAACAAGACCACACCATAACACCACCGCCTCCGAATTTTACTTTGGCACTACACACGCTGGTAGATGATGTTCACGGGGTATTCGCCATACCCACACCCTGCCATCGGACCGCCAAATTGTGTATCGTGATTCGTGACTCCACGCAACGTTTTTCCACTGCTCAGTCGTCCAATGTTTACACCCCTTACACCAAGCGAGGCGTCGTTTGGCATTTAACGACGTGATGTGTTGCTTATAAGCAGCCGCTCGACCATGAAACCCAAGATTTCTAACCTCCCGCCTAGTTGTCATAGTACTTGCAGTGGGTTCTGATGCCGTCTGGAATTCCTGTGTGATGGTCTGGATAGATGTCTGCCTGCTACACATTACGACATTCTTGAAATGTCGGCGGTCTCTGTCAGTCAACAGACGACGTCGGCCTGTACGTTTTTGTGCTGTACGTGCCCCTTCACGTTTCCACGTCACTCATATCAGAAACAGTGTACCTAGGGATGTTTAGGAGTGTGGAAATCTCGCTTGCAGACGATTGACATAAGTGACACCCAATCACCTGACCACGTTCGAAGTCTTGAGTTCCGCGGAGCTCCCCATTCTGCCCTCTCACTATGTCTAATGACACTGAGGTCGCTGATGTGGAGTACGTGGCAGTAGGTGGCAGCGCAATGCACCTAATATGAAAAACGTTTGTTCGGATACTTTTGATCACATAGTGTAAGCGTAAACTCACACTCGTCGTATGAGCTTACGTTTTCTACAATGAATATTCACCCGAGAACATTGAAACTTGCGTTGGATAAACTACAAAATAAGCACTTAACATCATTCAGCTAGCAAGTTCCACGGACTGTTTGGAGTAGAAGACTTCAGAACTAATGTAGTGACCAAATAATAATATGATAACCAATACAGAAAGAACATTCCAGGATAGATAAATGTGTTTTTGTTGTGGTAGCACCATTGTGCCTTACGAGGAGCACAGAGACATAATCCTCTTATAAGGGAGCAACTCTTTAAAAAAAAAAAAAAAAAAAAAAAAAAAACCAATAGCTACAAGTATGTTTCACTACGACTTCATCGCAGAGTTAGTTCTACAGGAAGACGGCACACTGTAATAACATCGTACAAATATCGCGAAAATACTTTCCGATCGCACACACTCGCAATCGCGAAGCGCACACCGTCCGCTGGCTCCAGTTATGCCAGGTAGCAACGGCCGCGCCGACCATGCTGGCAGTTTCGCGACCTTCTCCAGCCGTACAAGATGCTCAGAGGCCAGAGACACCATCGTCGTGACCCCCCAGTCATCAAACGATCAATTGACTTCGCGGCAATAATCGCCCAACACAAACAGACACCACGTTCAATCTTCTCAAATTTCCAGTTAAAAATTGGAGAATACACACAGCACACACCAGCGCGAAGGCTGTTAGCTGTTCAGTCACCCAAAGCGCGCATCGAATGCCGCTGCCGCGACTTGCCACCAGTGGCGGCGTTAAGCGTCGGCGACCGCGTCGACTGCTGACGGTCTCGTGCATGTGTGGGGCGTCGCAAAAAAGTTGTTGAAGCTGTTTAAATTTTAGGTACTTAGTTGCCCGTCTCTATTTCCGTACGATTGTAGTAGTATTTATCTAGGGTCGTTTGGCAACATTATGACAGTTAAGCCCCATTACAAAATGCATCTAAACCAAGCGTACAAGTCTGGGGGCGCAGACTGTTTCTGGTAGGCCTATTACATTACACGATTCGCGCGGGATATACCTGTAGCGAATCAGCGCATGCGCACGAGATGGCAGTACTGAATGGAAATCGATGGAGACTGTTTTGTTGTAAAATCGTTCAAACAGACTAAAAAAATTTGGTAAAACAAGATTTTAAACTATATACTCAGAGCGGAAGCTGATCGCCATATTAAAGAAAGATGCATGTTAAACGGAAAATACACTTACTTTTAGTTATACCAAATTCACAGCCCACTCGTTACGCACAGTTTTTCCGAATTGACCCTTCGATCCAGCAACAAGCAAATGCCACAATGCTCTGTGGAAGAGACAATACAAGCAGGAGTATTGTCTTGGCCAGTAACGCCAGCTCTCTGAAACCATTTCTATCAAGTGACACGTCACTCTTTTTTCAAGTCATTGAGTTGGTATAAGTGGACAAGTCTTTTATCTCTCAAAGTGTGGTTGTACCAGTTTCAGCCATATGTACTAAAGGAACCCCATACTATGGGAAGTTAGTATACAAATACATTTCTTGGCGTATTTATTTGGGTGCCTTCATACATGACAATATTCTACCATGCATAATAATCGCACAGCCTATTCGCTCTATGCAATGACGTTGAGTACTTTAAATACCCTACTGTACTTATCAACGCACTTAGCACATAATGTTTTTTAGAACATCATGTCTGGAGGACCCTCAAGAGATAGAGACATTTGACATAGAGAGAAAATGGGAATCCGGTGCATCAAAACGAAAAAGAAAGGCTGAGAACGTTATTTCCAACCAAGTGAGTTCGAGTATCATGAAAATTCTTAAGACAACTTCAGGTGTAACTGCTCCAGAGGCGCCCGATGAAGCTCTTACCCAAGTGTCTTTAGTTTCTGAAACAGAACCATCTTAAGGGTCGAATGAATCTATCATCCTTTCTGATGCAGTATCAGAGTTGGGTGAAACTGCTGTGATCCGAGATTGTGGGCCGAATAAAGACTTCAAAAGCTATAATCAAGAGCAGGCCGTTCATATAAGACAGTCATTTATAGAATTAGATCCGGGAAGGTCCGTATTTCCAGAAGCAGATTCGCAGTATCTTGATTTAATTCGAAATGGTCCCCAAAAAACCGGATGAATGTTACCCTAAAGATGCAAATGAAAGACAATTTTCTAAATTTAATTTTACTAAGAAACTGAGTAACGGTGAAAAGCAACATCGCAACTCGTAAGAATACTCCATATCTCAAGACAAAATTTATTGCTTTCCATGTCTTTTTCACATTTTGAGACACAGATGATAAAACAAAGATGTTGTGACGTGGAAAGATCTGAGCAAGATAATGCAAAGGCACGAACAAAGTCAAGGACACATCGACTGCTTGATTAAATGGGTGGAATTCTGTAAAGGAATCGAATACGGAAAAACAATAGACAAGGAAAACGAGAGACTGATTAGATAATCACAAAAGTATTGGTATAACTTGTTTGAAAGATTCTTAGCTTCACACATTCCGGCACTTACAGGGCATCAAGAATCTCTCAATATGAACGATAGTGGAAACAGTGGAAATTTTATCGTCAGCATTATCTAAGACACGACATACGAAACGAATGAATTACATTAATGTCCAAATCTTTTATCAACGAAATTATAAACAGAGTCAAAAAAGCAAAATATTATTCCTTCATGCTCGATTGTACCAGGAATTCGAGCTGTGTGGAACAAATGTCAATAATACTAAGATTCTTCAACTAGAGAGATAGAGGAACACTTCGTTGGATTTATTGCTGTCACAGAAACAAGGGGAGAAAATTTAAAATAAGTCGTTTTAGAGGAACTAGAAAATAATGGCCTAGACATCCAAAATTGTCGATGACAGGGTATGATCACGGTGCAAGTATGCTTGGCACTGATAAAGATGTTAGAACAAGGATATTCTATATTAATCCATGAGCTTTGTTGAAGTCGTGCGGATGCCACTGTTGGAATTTGCGTTTGCTAGATGCCGCTAACACTTCTACAACAGCTAAAAGGTTTTCGGCTTCATCAATAAAGTTTTATGTGATTTTTTACAAAATGAAGCGAGCGTTGGGATCTTATAAAAAAATAAACTGAAATAGACATTGAAATCTCTGTCTGAAATACGATCGGAAAGCAGAATCAGAGCTGCAAAAGCGATATTTTTACAATTTGATGATGTGATCGAAAGTGTGACTGACATGAAATACAGAACTGATGATTTCGCAACTCGCGACTATGAAACAGACTTGAAGCAAACGTTAACTTTTGAGTTTATTGTTGCAATACGCCTGTGGTATGAGATTTTACTACGTGTCAGCAATATAAGTAAACTATGGCAATCGGTTCAAGTGAACTTCAAAGTCAATATAGATTCTTTACGTTCATTTCGTAACTGGATTCAAGAATTCCGTGACATATGATTTGAAACAAGCGTTGCAGACGCTCGATTGTATGTAGAAAAAAGTAGTTACGAAACTGAATCTCAGTTTAAAAAAAGAATAGCATAACAAAACTAATGTTCGGTTATGAACGAATTGATGAACCTATACAATCTGCTGAAATGCAGCGAAGAATTAGCTTTTTTAACACAATGGTAGATACTATAATAGTCGACAATGAATGTCGACTGAAAGCGCTCAACGAATATTTTGAACGACTTGGTTTTATTTACGATATGAATTATTTGGAATCGTTATGCAAGGACGACCTTCGCTACCATTCTAATAATTTAGGTACAATACTTCGAGAAGGCGAAAACAGAGAAGGTCATGAGAAACCTCAAACTTTTAAAATCCAACCAACAGGACTCAATCAAAGACGCAAAACAACTTATTCAGTATATATTAGAAAGTAATTTGGAAGTAGTATATCCAAATCTGTAGGTAACAATCAGAATAAGACTCACAGTTCCGATCAGTACAGCTTCTTCTGAGAGAAGTTACTCTGAGTTAAAAATGATTAAGACATACTTACGAAGCACTACGTGCCAAGAAAGACTATCTGCGTTGTAACACATCATACTTATCTATCAACTGCCCCTCCGTATATATGTCCGTTTGCTGCATAGCTTCTCCCACTCTATTCAAACTAGCCCAACGTTCATACCTCACTATACAGTCCTAGTTTCCAATATGAGTTTGAGGTCACTGTCAGCTGCTGTCCCGACGTTGACATGCAAAGATTTACACATGGTTAAATGATACGTACTGGTGAATAGTGACAGCAATTCGACAGCTCGACACCTCATAGTTGCTGTCTACCAATCCTGTGAGGCCACATTTGTTTGTGTTTTACGACTGATCTGCGAAGCAAAAGCACCATGTGGATGCTACCAGGATCATATTTGTTGGTGTACTCCATTCGAGTATGTGGCAAAAACTGTCTTGGAAACACGACGTATTTCATCTAGAAATATTGGGGTGGATTAGGGTATATATGGAAGTAAATAGACAATATTTTATTCTGTCGGAGTATGAGATTGGGATAGAAGGGTAATGGATAACAATGGTGTCATGTAGCCTCCACCATGTACTCTACAGCCGCTTGAACTGTTTTGCACTTTTGTTTTAGATGTGTAATACTTGTAGTTGGTGGAGTTGTCTGCAAGCAGGCAGGAACACCTGTGATGGAGTTAATTTTTAAATGTAAATGTCGTGTAACTAGGGGATCCCGTCGGCTAGACCGTTCGCCGGCTGCAAGTCTTTCGATTTGACGCCACTTCCCTGATTTGCGCGTCGATGGGGATGAAATGATGATGATTAGGACTACACAACACCCAGTCCCTGAGCGGAGAGAATCTCCGACTCAGCCGGGAATCGAACCCAGGCCCTTAGGGTTGACATTCTTTCGCGCTGACCAGTCAGCTACCGGGGGCGGACGAGTTACTAGTTGACCTGTACATATCTAAATCTATTGCATGTTAATAAGACTAGAAATCGCATACAGTGTCACCGAAAACTTGAACTGCCGTAACATGCCGCGCACTAAGCACCTGGAGCAAACTGAAGTAGAAATAGTGTTGGGTTCAGATTCATTTGTTGGAATCTTAAAGAAAGCAACGCAAGCACTAAGAACTGACAAGTTGGTGAGATAAAGTAAACGAGTATGTCAGGTTCAGATTCATGTGCATGGATTTTTAACAGGGATGTGATTTGGTCACTAAAATGTGAAGGCGTTGGAGACAAGTGACTGCAAATCCTTTCAGTATGTCACCAAGAGACCGTTGCGCTACAATTCGGATCAAGGTCTAAGAGATGCTAAGATGTCTGCTGTTGTTGAAGGAAACATTGACACTGATTTGGTTTTGCTTCGACTTGCTGATTGATTGTCTTGCGATGTACGATTGTTGGGTTTGTTTCTAAATAAATAACTAGCACTATGCATATGCCTACTATACAGGGTGAGTCACTGACTATTGCCACCAAGAATAACTCCAGAAGTATGATAGGAGCTGAAAAGCTTGTGGGATGAATGTTTCATGCGACAACGGGGGCCATAATAAGACGTTGGTTTTATGTTGCTAGGTGGGGTCGCTTCAACTTCGTTTCTTTTTTTTTTTTAATGGATTGCTATGGTTTCGTACTTATTTTCTGATAGCAGCTATCGAGACGAATCCAATGATGTGTAATAGTAAGGTCTTTGAAGGTCAACGAAGGCACAAAGGTGGCGTGAATGTCCATTTACAGAAGGAGTTCGAAGTGATGATCATTGGTGCAGTGCTCCAATATTCTTGTCAAGGATTGAGTGGTATTTCTTACCACATCGACACTTACAGAAGTACGTGCTCCGACAATTCCCTCTCGCATACCTTCAGGTGTAGTAGGAACGTCTTTATAAACAATGTCTCTCACGAATCCCCACAAAAAAATCCAGAGGCGTCAAGTCTGGCGAACGAGCTGGCCACGACACATCTCCTCCACGTCCAATCCAACGATTTGGGAATTGTCTCTGTAACACATTTCTAGCCATCAGCAAAAAATGTGTCGCACATCCATCGTGTTGATACCACATTCTATTCCTCGTTCCTAAAGATATTTCATCCAGTAATAGACCTAATGTTTCTTGTAGGAATGTGGTGTACTTCCTACCATTAAGATTTCTTTCGATAAAATATGGGCCCATAATTCTGTCCTCGTAGTAAAAAATAAATTCAGTAACCTGGTAAAATTTGGACGACAGCAATGCTGCGTCATGGCCATGTAAGATCATTCTGAACAAAAAGCAAAAATTCTCACCTCGATAAAGTCGGGAACTATCTGCTCTTACAATAGCTCTTTTACGGCACAGCTCTGTGCAATGCTGGCCTATACATTTGTTATTTATGAACGGAAGCAAATGATTTTTCTTTTGCAACAATCGGAATGATCATGCATTGAAAAAAAATATTAAATTCTTTAAACTGAAATGAATGCTTGTTATTATTAGGACATTTTTAAAAGATATACATGGGAGTTTACATAATATTACTAGATATGCGCGAGGCTGCTTTTTTACCTTATACAATAATACTCAGGCTCCGGCATCGCTGCACCGCGACCGGCCCAGCCAACATGATACACGAGACTAGAGCAGACTCAAGACCAGACACACACTGGCAACAACTTACTGCTACTGCTACACAGTTCGTACAGTGAACACTGCTCTCTGGTCAGCGATTCTCTTATACCTTGCATATCGCAGGCAGCGCATGAGCAATACATCGAAATTACATCTGCTCGAACCTCTTACATAAAATTACATCTGTATTACATCTGCTCGGACCTCTTACAAAATAAATAAATGTGTCATCCCTCTGAATCTGAGCCCATCGGCAGAATTCAATGCGACGCAATACAATCCGTACCAGCTAATTCTTGGTGGAGACTGATATGGGAAGGATGATATTTATGGCGATGCAGAACACGAACAATACTACTCTGGCTCATGACAGACTTCCTTGGGATTGGACGTCAACTAACACAAGGACCTCGAACCACTGTGGAAAGAGTACCAATTCCCGTTACCTCACAAGTAACTTTCGTTTGTCGGATACGTTTCTCAATTTATCATACACACATTTAATGTACGACGTGTAGGGTGAGTACGTTGAGGATATGGCTCTGAGCACTATGGGACTTAACTTCCAAAAAAAGGTTCAAGTGGCTCTGAGCACTATGGGACTCAACTTCTCACGTCATTAGTCCCCTAGAACTTAGAACTAGTTAAACCTAACTAATCTAAGGACATCACACACATCCATGCCCGAGGCAGGATTCGAACCTGCGACCGTAGCGGTCGCGCGGTTCCAGACTGTAGCGCCTAGAACCGCTTGGCCACCCCGGCCGGCAAGGATATCTTTCAGTATATAAGTCAGTAGCTCTCGCTGAATTTCATTGGCACTCTCCGTAAATAAGAAGGATATCGACTTGTTCTTCGAAGGAATAAATCATTCACATTCTCCTGATTCGACGACACCAGTATTACCGTTGCTGTTAGTGTTCTATTTCGAAGCCGTCGAATGGTGTTTACGTGTCAAAGGCATGTTAGATCGATACGCCGTATTCGGCGAATATTTACTGTTTGCACGATATACGAGAGATAACTGTCAGAGCATGTGCCGATGTGACGAGTAATACCTCTCAGTTTTGGATAAGAAGATGGCAGCACTGTATTAATACCAATGGTCATCACTTCGAACACCTGTAAATGGACGTTCATGCCACCTTTTGGACCTCCGTTTACCTTCAAAGACCTTACTGTTGCACATCACTGGATTCGTATCGATAGCCGCTATCAGAAAATAAGTACCAAACTATAGCATCCTAATGAAAAAAACGAAGTTGACCTTCATATCTCTGACGCGTCCCCATCCAGCAACAGAAAACCAACGTTATATTTTGGCTCCTATTGTCCCATGTAACATCTGTTCCACAAATTTTTCAGCTGCTGTCGTACTTTCTGAGTTATTCTAGGTAGCAATAGTTAGTGACTCACCCTGTACATGTGGATATATCCTACTCTAGACAAATTACAGTACCATGATCAGTCCACTACCGAGCAGCACATTGGGTTAAAAATGAGCAATATTGTGATTAAATCTTGAATCTCTCCCTACTTTTGTAGTAGCTCTGAATTATGCGTGGAAGTGTGATGCTGTGCTGTTGGAACAACGTAAATGATTTGATGAATAGTGCATTACAAGCTCTGTGATACTGTTAGATTTGTGTTTTGGAGATATGTTCCATCTGAGAAAAGGTGATGTAATTCGCACGAAACACTGTGCTATCAGTAAGGTCTCTTCACACTGTCGAACCTCTAGCATAATAATCATAGGAAACTATTCTACACGATTTTCACAACAAGAAGCGAAACTTCAACGACGTGAAAATGCGTTTAGATTCGATTTTTCTGTCTTCGAAACTAACCCATTTAAATGGGAGTAATATACATTTTGCCTGAGAAATTCGAAGTCTTTGGACAGCATCCCTGTTTTGGATAAGGGAAAGTGGATTCTTTAAAGTGGGGAGTCTATGTCGGGGGTGGAATTACAGTTAGAACTGCTTGTCTTGAAGTGTGCCGTGGCCAGCAGGAGGAGTAATCATGAGGTTTTGGCCGACCGGAAGCCGCGGTTTAGCCTTACGTGCCCGACAGGTACAAAGATAGATTTGGACCAGTAGGCTCTTACCCCCATCCACGGGTGCAAGTGCTGGTGGCGGCGCTCACAGCACCCTCTGGGTGACTGAATAACAAACTTTCCAGCATACTTGTTCAGCGACGGCAAAAATGGAGCTGAGTGTTACATGTATTCTCCGACTTTTACTTGGAAATTGAGAAGATTCAGTAGGCTAGTGTTTGCACTGGATGATTATTCCCCCTTGTCCCCCCCTCCCCCACCCACATGTAAACTGATCGGTTGACAGCTGGGCGACTTCGGTGACGGTCTTCCAGCCTCTGAGCGTCTGGTAATGCTGGAGATGAGCGTGCAACAGCCGACTTGGCAAGCACTGTAGCGTAGCGGCTCCCCCAGCAGTCTTGCAGTCGGCTGACCGTGTGTGCTTTGTGACTGCAAGTGTGTGTGATCTGAACTATCTTTTTTTTTTGGTTTGGTCCTACCACCATTACGTTACTGGTGAAGTCTTCTACTCACCATAGTCTGTGGAAATTTCCAGCTGAACGTATATTTAAGGGCTGCTGGATGATGTTTAGCGCTTATTTTGTAGTATATTCCATGCGAGACACAATGTTCTCAGTTCAATAATCTTTGTTGCAAGCACAAGTTCATACCATGAGTGTCAAGAGTTGGGTTGATTTGGGGGAAGAGACCAAACAACGAGGTCATCGATCTCATCAGATTAGGGAAGGATGATGAGGGAAGTCAGTCTGCCCTGTCAAAGGAACCATCCCAGCATTTTCCTGAAGCGATTTAGGGAAATCATGGAAAACCTAAACCAGGATGGTCGCACCGCGGGACTGAACTATCATGCTCCCGAATGCGAGTCCAGTGTGGTAACCACTGCGACACCTCACTCAGTCGACGAGTATCGGTTTACACTTATTTAGCCGGACATTTCATTGATTTTAGTACTATAAACGCTGTTTGTACTATTCCCATCACAGTATTCATTTTAAAAGGGTAAGCCGATGCCCTTTAAATGATGTGAGGTGAAGTCTGTCGGTACAGTAGTCGTTGTGGCATGCATAAGAATCACGCCTTGAGAATATATGTTGATAATAGTTCATGCAGGAAACATGTGTTCATTTTTATTCAGTCAACTTTTAAATAAATGAGCTGACATTTCAGCAGTTGACGTACTAAAAACGGCTACATTTTGAGAGATTGCATGGCACTCTCACTTCTAATTCAGTGTTATGCCGCTTCATGTTCTTAGGGAATATGATCTTTATTGCCATTTTGACTTCATACATCATGATGAAATGACGGGCAGTAGTTAATGCTCTTGCTTGCATGCTCTAGGGAAGGATTAATGGTAATCTTTACCTGCATTCAAAGGAATAGGGTGCGGATTTAAATGACAGCAAGTAAAAGCGCATGGTGACGGTGGACCCGGGGAAGCGCATTTTTTCTGCAGAACCTGGGGGAAACTTCTCCGGACGGCTGAGTTGCACGGTCTCATTGTGCAGGTACGTTAGTTGGCACTGGGCGGGAGGAAGCTGCGTCCAGGTAGACCGACTAGCGCTGAGAAGTCGCCACTGCAATGGCCAGCGCATTGTAGACTGGCAATAAAGCAGAGGAAGGGCCCTTGTTAGGCAGAAAGCTGACAAAACAACTGTAAGCGTTCTGCAATTTTCCATGGGACAAGGCCACTGGCGCCAAGATGTCCAGACTCTGTTACAAAACATATTTGTGAAAGCACGAGGCTTTTAGCGAGTTTATGACCATTCTGTGTAAACTTGAAAATGGATGCAACAGGGGAGATAACAACTTTTTATGGAGGGCTGAAGTTCCATCCTGGTCATGTTGTTAGCAAAAGGCATGGTGTAACCACTTGGGAAAGAGGTCGCGATGCTGAATCTTTTTCCCTTTTCTCCCAGTTAACTTTAAAGTTGCTGATAGGTCAAATCAGTGTATGCAGAGCAAGGGGTGCTCTCCGAGCCTATAACGCCGCGCTCCAGCTCGTGATTGGCTTGTGCTTAAGTGGGGGAAGTCTAAGAGGTAAAATGGGCTTTGCTAAAGAGCTGAGCAGGAAAACGGGCAGTGAGAGAAGAGAAAACTCTTGTACTGGCACTTCGCTAGTAAAGAACTGCGGGTCTCTACCTAAACGGTGAGACTTGTGTCCTTTGCTAATGTGCCACTTAGAGCCTGTGCCAGTTACCTTCTAAACTGTCAGAGGTATTGCTTCTAGCATCACGCACGCAACGAGTGATAAGTGGGTGTGCTTATTTCTCTTGAGTCGGCAGTCTAAATATTTGACATATTCCGCCTTGCATAGTCATCGCACAGAGTCAAATTGGTTTGGCAGACCAGCAAACTGGTCCACCTGCACACTGGAATCCACCAGGGTTTCGGAGGCTCATAGGAAAGTACCTGCATTCCGAATTAACCGAACGCGAAACCGCGTACTTGCATTTTTCGGCCACACGCCATTAATAACAGATTGCGGCTGTCCATGACTTCAGTCGCCGAAAGCATCGTGGTGTGCCGCCATGGCCAGCAGAAGGGTAAAGTATTCGCTGCTACGGCGTAGGGCTCCAATATATTTTTCTCAGCACCCTGTTCTTTCGAATCATATTTTTCTTTTTGGAATGGTAGAATATAGACGCTTGATGGTGGCACAGTTTTGTACCATAACCCTGATTCACGTGTATGAAGTCAGATAAAGCGATTAGTGTTCCTGTTAGTGTTGTGTGTCGATCCCCAGCTGATCACTTTGTCCACCACACACCCTATGTTAGTGAAAGCGTTTGTAAAATATAAATGTTTGTGTGACGTTTCTTTAGTCATTTTTGCTGTCTTGGGATGTTAGGGATGAATAAATCTGTTGTTATATAGATCAGCACTTCTCCCTGAGTTCAGATTAACAGTACCTTGCCATTTTATTATTAATTTGAAACGTAAGTAGAAGGCTTTCAACTTCAGGCAGACATGCGGTGTGTTACTCCATGAGAACTAAGTGAGCTTGTGACATTCGCCTGCTTCAGTTTTTAATTGATAGTCGTAAGTGTCGATGTATGGAATTTTTACGCTGCCTGAAAAGTGGGGTGGTGGTGGTGGTGGAAGTTCTTCGACACTGACTACTGCAAATGATCAAATGATGTAGCCGGTAGTTGCACAATTGCGTTTCACAGTTCTTTACTTTTAGTGTTCACAACTCCCCCCCCCCACCCCACTCCTCCACCCACCACCCGTCTATTACACAATTATATGCCCAGTTCACTGTTGGTAAATGTTGATGTTAATAAGTTGCAGGCAACATCTGCATACCGCTACAGTAGACTGGTGATGAACATCTATGAGCAGTAAAAACCTAACCACACAGTTTACAAAAAAAATCGCTCTAGGCACTACGGGACTTAACATCTTGAGGTCATCAGTCCCCTAGACTTAGAACTACTTGAACCTAACTAACGTAACGACATCACACACGTCCATGCCCGAGGCAGGATTTGAACCTGCGACCATAGCAGCAGCGCGGTTCTGGACCGAAGTGCCTAGAATTGCTTGGCCACACATAGTTTAGAGCTCTTGCAGAATTATATAGTACATGAGACACTATTTTTCAAATAAAATAAACGGACATTGTCATTAATTGTTCCAACACACAACCTATTTGTTTTACACTTACTCCACTGTTAAGTTGATGCATTGTTGTTAATCTAACGAATACATGTTTCAGATCATAAAATCGGCCGTGAACTGACTGACTCGGGACCAAATCTGGTCCCTTTACATATCCTCAGAATAGTAGGCTCTGAAACTGCACATTGTTTCATGTTAAAGTTACATAAATTACAATTAAAACATAACTCATTTAATTAACTGAATACATCGAAAAATTCCTTCTTTCGAACAGTTCCATCTACCACGAAGGTTAGGCCGAATTATTTGTTTCAATAACGAAATTAGCAGATATACTTGAACAAACAATACTTTTGCGAAACCTGGTAATTATTTTGGAATTAATTAAGGGCTGGCTTTGCCGACGTGTTTTCGAATAGACCTAAATACATACTTTGAGAGTGCCAGTAGTTCTATTCCAAATGTTTATAATTAGTACTGAATTTACGTTTATTTATAGCTCAATAATAAAATCTAAGTAACGAAACATTTACTGATTTCACCCTATGATGATCTGTAGCAAAAGATATTAACTAGAAATGGTAAGAATAAATTAGGAAATTAATTATATACAGAATACTAAGCGCAGAATTAGACTTGGTACTACATTTCTTAAGACTGAGGGCCAACCTTTCTCTTTTATGGAAATGCGGATTATACTCATGCGTGTTAATGACAATAAGGCAAAAATGAAAATAAAATGAATTTAAGGAGGCAGATGCCAAAACAAGAGAGGAAATAAAGAGATACTATCTTGTTTGTCACGTAATTGCTCGACGTCGGCAACGCTCTCCGCCAGTTGGGGCAAACTAGCACACAATGAGACAACTAGTATAAAGATACATGAGTATTGGGACGTATTATTTCAATGTTTTTTCCACAGGTGACGCTATTGGCCGTCGGGGCCACGTGTTCCTCTGTGGCGCCCTCACACTAAACATGGGGCAGGAAGCGCGCGCCGCCACAGCTTACGGCGCAATGCTGCAGAGACCTCTAGGGGTCTTCGACATCCATGTCGTCTGGCGCGGATTCGAATTCCGCGTCGCGCGGTACCAGAGATAACGCCGATTACCACCCCATTCAGACAGAAAAGCCGCCACGTCCGACGAAACGGAAGCTGAACTCCTATCTAAGGAAGAAATCTTAGGTGCCAGAAAGACATACGAATTAGATCAACGGGCAAACGTCTACCACCGTATCATTGCCAGTAAAATCCCATTGCCGGTCGGAGTGGCCGTGCGGTTCTAGGCGCTACAGTCTGGAGCCGGGCGACCGCTAACGTCGCAGGTTCGAATCCTGCCTCGGGCATGGATGTATGTGATGTCCTTAGGTTAGTTAGGTTTAATTAGTTCCAAGTTCTAGGCGACTGATGACCTCAGAAGTTAATTCGCATAGTGCTCAGAGCCATTTGAACCATTTAAAATCCCATTGATTTGATATTGGACCAAGTGAAGTGAAAAGTAGCGAAAAGAAATAGAACTTTCAAACTTTCTGATGTCGGGAAGCTAACACACGAAACTGTTGACAATGTTACTGGGCAGGACTGAGAGAGGTGCGTAAAACAAGCAGAAGCATTGTAAGAAACTGATTTCTTCAACCAGGGTTTAAAACACACCATAGCAGAATCTGTGATGGTACACCTGGCTGAAACAGGCGCAGGAAATCTGAAGACACAGAGCCAGAAGATCCTTCAGTTTGGGTCAGTGCCGTCTATGTAAAAAGCTGACTTGATTTAAATGTCTGTCTATTCATTTCAGTTACAGAGGACATACTGCGAATGTTTTTCGTTACAGCAGACGTCTGATAACTTTATCACAAGTGGAGGTGATTAGTTTGCTCGACAGTAACTATCAATTCAAATAAGATTGTCAGGTCTGCATTAATTAACAACCGTTTTTCCTACAAACCTGTACCGAATATCATTATATTCGGATGTAATCTTACTGCATTCGATTTAAATGTACATTCTAAACTTAACTCCTTTTTTCGTAGAAGGATTTGCTGGCTGTTTCGTAGTAAGGGTAATGCAATTCATGGAAATGGAAATGAAGTCCCATGCTTTTTGACAGAGCGTAGGGGAACGATACGGGAGATCCGCACCGCCATACTAGGCAAAGTGCTAATGGAGGTGGTTTGCCGTTGCCTTCTTCCGACCGTAATGGGGATGAATGAGCGAAACAACAACACCCAGTTATCTCGGGGCAGATGAAAATCCCTGACCCCGTCGGAAATCGAGCCAGAGACCCCGTGCTCGAGAAGCGAGAACGCTACCGCGAGACCACGGGCCGAGGACAATGCAGTTCATAAAATGACAAAACGTTGAGGTGCTTCTGTATCGACTGTATATATAAACAGTGCAGTAACGTCAGAACTGTCCCAGCACCTATTCTGATTCTCCGAGAAGAGCATAGAAATCTATGCTATTTGACGACTTTTACCAAAAGCTAGAACTTAGCATTGTATTACTTCAGTATGAAAGAGGCTAATGTCCGTGATAAAATTGATTATTCTGGCCAGTAACTTCAATGTACTGTCTCCCCCGCTCACTTGGTTTTTATTTCAGAAACTGTAATGATGGACGAAATTTGTAACACAAGACAGGGACACTGCAGTTGTAAGAACAAAGTTTTTGTGTACCAAGAACGTATTGCATGCTGATAAATAGGCTTACAGCAAATTTAGATAAAACTTGGGTTTCACAAAACCTTTCGAACAAATATTTTGCTCGACTTTAGTGAAAATATTGGCTTCGTAATAACTACAGTTACTTTTGCGTGGCGTATATTGGCGTTTAATTTGCCTCTGTACGTAATACGATACAATAATGATGTCTGAAATGTTACCAAAAATAATTTTGTAGTTTTTTTAACAACTTTCTCGAAGGAAGTTTCTTCGCCGTCCTACAGAACTAAAATTCATCAGCGACTACATTTTTCGCTACGGGGTCGGTACAGTTTCACACCTCTTGTAATATTTTATTTTTTGTCTCAGAATGCTTTGATGTTTCCGAAATAAAAGACGCATCGTGTGCATCTGTGAACTTGGAGGATGTTCATTTTCTTTTCAGTCCAATTACATTAGTGATTCTGTTACTGCCACAGGTTGAAGTGAAAAATTATTTTCCTCCAAAATTTCTTGTAACGTTAGTTTTTATTTATTTATTTATTTTTTTTACCTAGCAGCTAGTGAGAATTTTCTTTTGCAAAGTGCTCCATCATATTGTAGACTAAAAATAGAGTTGCCCATAATTTGTTTTTCAATTCTTACTAACATTTGCAATTATCACAGGCAATGCCGTAAGATTGCGAGATGACCTTGAAGCCCCACTTTCGTGCCGACCACTGTTGAGTGATCCCCGTCAGTCATATTCTTCTGTTCCAGCATTGTACTGCTCATTAATTACGAAACCCTCATTCTTCTGAAATGAATTGTATGTTCACACACGACGCACACCGGCTTAGATAAAACGCGCTCCCCGTTACGCCACTGCGCCTTGCCTCGCGTCTCTCTGACCGTAGCTTTACCACTGGAGAACTGCCCAGCAGGCTTATGGGCATTGTTTGCTAATAAAACCCACTTATGGTCTAATATAAATCAGTGGCACTACTACTTTAATACAGGTTTACGATTTACTATGTGTCCTTTGCCCTTTCACTCTTATTATACCGGTTGGAAACTTCCTTGTTATTTAAATGCCATAAACAAGAAACTCAGCCAATCAACTACCATTTCTTCTGACCTTTCCTCAGTTTGGTATTATTCCTCGCCAAGCAGACACTTCTGAAGCAGCCTCCGCCTAAAATATCAGAGTATTTGCCTGGAACACTCATGCGCCAGACCTAATTGCTCAATCGTATGCACACTACTAATGAAACGAGACAGACCGCCACACCTCCACTAAGACGGGTCATCTGTTGTGTCGATCACTTATACCACGGTCCTTGTCTGTTTCTAGAAACGCTTCGGGAAACGACCCAAACCGTTACGTCTAACTTGGACCTCACTACCTGTAATCGCCTCTGTGCGAACTGCCGTTTTCACTTCAAACAGTTGACAGTTGTATGGCATTCTTACTCGTTCTACGGGTATCTACCAACCACAGCACACATCGTTTACAAAAAGACAACTACGAGAAACAGTATTGTTTATAAGCGTTTGCTTTTTTTGTGATTCCTATCCAAAAGACAATTTTTTTCAGTCATACCATTTTAGAAAATACAGGCACCAGTTACTATTGTCCATTTAAGGCATACCAAATTTGATGTGGAATACTGCTGAATATAATTCGAATTTTCATTATTTTATCTTGTGAGCCTCCATCAATCTCGAATATTTCTCCACTGCCATTGACCATCTAGTTCTCCTGCACGTGTGAAGAAGCACGTTCTGAAAATAAAACGAACTCTGATCTAACAAGTGTATAGACTCATTACTGGCACACATATCAGCAGACACCTTTAGGTACTCATCACGCAAGACACATCATTAACACTCGCGTCCCTTCCCTACTTAATGGTGCACGCTAATTAGAACAATGTCTCTCAGACTAAACGAAGTTTCAAGCCATGTAACACTCACTCATGCCATGCACGGTTCAGAGAGAGCTTCGCAGAGCTCTGCGGTGGACTTCACTCACAGAGTGATAAGCTGTTTGTGTCTCAGTTAAATACACACCACCAGACGTAGCCTGCAACAATACGAGCGCCCCTGACTATACGATGAATGTTCAATCTAACTACGCATTTCCCACACGTTTGCCTGGATACAAAACAAGTTGTGACTGCACCTCTTACACCTTTGCCACCTTAATGACCTCCTATACGCTCGTATAAAAACGCATAAAATAGTCAAGGATGATTTACACGTAAATGCCCCTTTGGAAATAGTAATCGCTAGTAAAAACACGCAGCGAACATTAGGGATAAAGCTCAAAGGATGCAGAAGCAATACACATAAATAATTGAATAAAACGTTCTCGGTTTTCCAGCCGTGTCAGTTCAAATAAAATCCTCGAGCTTTCGATGGCCATCTCCGCCATCATCGTCAGGAGTTCACTGACTGCCGGGGATGTTTTTTTTTCTGTATTGTGATTTCATTCCCCTGCCCCATATGGGCAGGGGAGGGCTGGCAGCGGCACAATCCGCCACTCTCCAGCCAAGTGACACGACAACTAAAACAAGAATAAAATGATACATCCATAAGGAGATAAAAAAGGGGAACATAAAACAGAGTAAGGGGAGAAAATGCATGTAAAAATACACTGATATGTAGACGTTCATAGGGGACAGTTAAAAGAGTCACCAGAAAGTTAAAAAACACAGTTGGCGATTCTTAAAACACAGAGAAGACACTGAATGCGCATGCACAGGTTAAAAGTTGGCCACAGTATTGAAAACACTCCGAAACAACACACTTAAAACCAACTTGGAGCACACATGACGAAGAATAAAACTACCAGGTGGGACCTGCCGAGGGAAAGGTCAGAGAGGATGGAAAAGGAGGGGAGAGCATGGGGCAGATGGGGAAGCGGCGGGATGAAGAGAGGACGGGCAACCGTGGGTTCACGAAGAGGCAGGAGATGCGTGGGGTGGGAGAGGAAAAGGGAAGACAGCGTAGGAGGGAGTGCAGACACTGAAAGGAGGCACAAGACATGGAGGGGAGTAGGAGGGGAAAGCCGCTCAGAAGGAGGGAGGGGGAGGAGAGGGAGCCCTGAGGAGGAGGCAGGAAGAGGGGGTTAGAGTTGGTAGGAAGGGTAGATGTCAGGGCGAAGCTCATCATCTGGGAGGGGAGACGGTGGAAGTTGTGTTGGGAAAGGAGATGGAGGGTGTGGAGTTGGAGAGAAGGAGGGACACAACGGTAAAGGCGCGGCAACTGGTTGGGGGTGGAGAGGAAGGGAGACACCAGGGGATGAGGGGGATCAAGGCGGCAGACAAGATATAGTGTGTGGATGTGTTCAAGGAAAAGGAGAAGGTGGCAGAAGGGAATGAGGTCAAAGAGGATGCGCGTGGGGGACAGAAGGTGGATGCGGAGTGCATGGTGTTTGAGGATTTGGAGGGCTTTATAGAACCGGGGAGGGTCGGAAAGCCAAGCGACACTGGCATAACAAAGGATGGGGCAGATGATGGATTTGTAGGTGTGAAGGATGGTGGAAGGATGCAGACCCCACGTCTGGCCAGACAGGAGTTTCAGGAGGCGGAGGCGGTTGTGAGCTTTGTTTTGGATGGTAAGGAGATGGGGAGTCCAGGTGAGGTGGCTGTCAAGTGTGAGGCCAAGGTATTTGAGGGTAGGAGTGAGGTGGATAGGACGGCCATAAATGGTGAGGTAGAAATCGTGGAGGCGGAAGAAGTGGGTGGTGTGTCCTATGATGATCACCTGGGTCTTGGAGGGATTAACACGGAGGAACCACTGGTTGCACCAAGCGGTGAATTGGTCAAGGTGGGTTTGGAGGGTATGTTGGGACCGTTGAAGGGTCGGGTAAAGGGCTAGGAAGGCGGTCTCATCAGCAAACTGGAGAAGATGAACAGGAGGGGGAGGTTTGGGCATATCAGCAGTGTACAGGAGATAGAGGGGAAAGGACAGAACCTTGGGGCACACCGGCAGAAGGGTAGAAAGTACGGGAGTTGGAATTGTGGATAGTCACATAGGAGGGACGATGGGAGAGGAAGGAAGCAACGAGACGGACGAAGTTGATGGGGAGAGAATAGGTCTGGAGTTTGAAGAGGAGCCCGGGATGCCAGACACGGTCATAGGCGTTCTGGAGATCAAGGGAAACAAAGATAGCGGAGTGACAGGAGCTAAGTTGGAGGGAAAGAAGATTGGTAAGCTTAAGGAGCTGGTCGTCGGCAGAGAAGGAAGGCCGGAAACCACATTGGGTAAGAGGAAGGAGGCGGTGCTGGTTAAGGTGGTGGTGAATACGGCGAGAGAGGATGGCCTCAAAGACCTTACTGCACATGGAGGTGAGGCAGATTGGACGATAGGAAGAGGTAGCAGAGGGGGGTTTGTTAGGTTTAGGGAACAGCAGGACACGGGAAGTCTTCCACAGGTCAGGGTAAAATCCAGTGGAGAGGAGTACATTGTACAGGGTAGCAAGGACAGACAGGAAGGATGGAGGGCATTCCTTGAGGTGATGGTAGGTGACGCCATCATGCCCAGGGGCGGTGTTGCGTTTGGAGTGGAGGACGAGTGTGATGTCTTGCATGGTGATGGGAGTGTTGATGTCTGAGGAGGGTTAACCAATCCAAGTACTGGAAGCTAGGGGTGAGTGGGGGGGACAGAGGTGTCAGTGCAGTCAAGGACGGTGGGGAAGAGGGAGTAATCAAAATGGGGATCATCAAGAATGTAGAAGACCTTGCATAGGTGGGAAGCAAAATGGTTAGCCTTACTGAGGTTGTCAGGAAAGGGTCGATCGTCATGGAGGATGGGGTAATGCGGGCTGGGATGGCTACCAGTAAGGAAGGCTGACCAGTACTTGGAGGAGTTGACAGGGAGGGTGGAGTTGAGGCGTGTCTGACGCCAGTCCCGGCGTTTCTTTGCTGTAAGGAGGTCCCGGATATGTTGCTGTAATTGCCAGTGGCGGGTGAGAGTATCCTGGGCACGAGTGCGGAGGAAGGAGCGGTAGAGCCTGCGGGGTTCATGCAGAAGAAGGACGGCCTGTGGAGGAAGCGTAGGGCGGTGAGGGTGGATGAGTTTGGTAGGGACATGAGCCTCCACAGCATCAGTGATGGTCTTCTGAAGGAAGGAAGAGGCATGGGTGATGTCATCAGGGTGGTGAAAGGTGAGGGGGTGGCGTTCGACCTGTAAGGCAATGGATTCCTGGTAGGGATCCCGATTGGCGCGGTGTTAGTCATGCACAGACTTTGGAGGGGCAGCTGGGTGGGTGGCTGCAGCGGCGGGACGGGTAGAGGAGATGGTGAGAAGGACAGGGAGATGGTCACTACTGACAGGATCGAGGACATCAATGGCAATGCGACCAAGGAGGTTGGGGGAAGCGAGGATAACATTGGGGGTGGAGTTACTTTCAGGATGGGTGTGCTGTGGGAGAGGAACAAGGTCACCATGGAGGGTGGCAAGGAACTGATGCCACCGCTGAAGGGTGTCAGGGTCACGGCTGTGGATGTTGAGGTCAGCGGCGATCACATAGGTGGAGAAGGTACGGTCAACATGGGAAATGAAGTCAATGGGGAGAGGAGCTGCGGGGCGGTTATAGATAGTGGCACAGGTGACGGTGACAGAGGGAAAAAAATAGGCTGAGGAGAAGGTGTTCGGTCGGGTCATTGAGGAGGGGTTGTGGCCGGACAGGGAGATGCCTGAGGTGGCCTATAGCGACCCCGCCTCGGGCTAGAGGAAGGGCATTGTCAGTGCGGTGAAGGAGATAAGGGGAGATGTGGACAACATGGTGGGGTTGGAGGAAGGTTTCATTAAGGATGAAGGAGTCAACCTGGTGCTGGGAGAGGGTATGCATGAAGAGGTATTTGTTTGCAGGGAGAGAGCGAATGTTGAGGTAGAGGAGACGATACTGTTGATACGCCATGAGGTTGGGGTGGGAAGGGTGTGGGAAGGGGAGAGAGGGGCTTAAATGAGGGTGTCTAGGTGGGTGAAGCTAAAGTGGGCCTGGTTGTGGGAGTATGTGGTGTAGGTGTTTAAGTGGAAAACTGAGCGGGCAGCAAGGGAAATCTGCTGGAGTGTGAAGGGGCGCTGGAAGGGATGGATGTTCTGCAGGATGATGGTGAGGAACCGGATGATGTCTTCTGCTGTAGGGGGAGGGCGGAGGGAATTGTTAGGGTGGGTCAATGGGGCGAATGGGGACAGTGAATTCAGGGTTGGTGGGACGGGGCTTGGCTTTGCATTTGGAGGAATAGGTGGGGTGAGGTTCATTGCAGGCATTGCAGGACGGGCGGGAGGCGAGGTTGGGACACTGTTTGAGGAAGTGGGAGGCTTTACAATTGGGGCAGGTGGGTGGGTTCTTGCAGTTTTGGGTGAGGTGGTCATTGTACAGAAGACAATGCTGGCAGTGGTAGGATTGAGGAGGGGAACAGGACGGCTCAACAGGGTGGCGGCAGTTGAAAATCAGGGCTCCCTGCATTAGGAGGTGGTCGATGGAGGAGCCGGACTCTGTAAATATACGCATGAGGAAAGTAGGGCCAGAGGAGTTGTAAATACGGCGGGCAGTGCGGACTTCCAGGGCGGGGTGGACATTCAGTTCCGCCAACACCTCAGCCTCCGTGGCCACAGGGCTAAGTTTCGTGATGACGGCAGTGAGGGTCGGCGGACGACAAGGCGGTTGGGGCTGACGAGGAGAGGAGGATGTAAGGAATGGGGTGAGGGATGCGTGGGGCCCAAAGGTGATGCGGGGAAGGCGCCGGAGTAGATCAGTATGGAAGGATGGAGAGGGAGACTTGACGAGAACAGAGTCTCTGCGAGGGATAAGTTGGGTGATGGGTGCACTGGGGATGTACTTCCAGATTTCAAGGGTGAGGGTGCGGGCATCTAGGAATTTCGGATCAGGGTTGGCTAGGACAAAGGTATACAGGGAGGGGGCTGGAGAGGAGGGAGGTGGGGTGGTATCCATAGCAGGGTCAGCGGGAGGTGGGGCGGGCAGTGGCTGTTTGGATGAGGGAGTAGAGGAGAGGTCGCCACTGGGCTGATTGGAAGATTTTTTGGCATGTGTTGCCTGGGAGGGACTGGATGGATGGGGAGGTGGTGGGAGGCAGGGCCCTCCTGTGAGGCAGTAGCACCGAATGAGAGGGTAGTGCGCTCTGTGGCGGCGACTGTGGCGCGGCGGGTGGAGACTCTGGCAGGGGAAGCAGTGGTAGTCGCAGGGGGTAGAGGGAGAAAGTCGTCTCGGCGGGCGACAGGAGCGGGAGGGGGGTTGAGGGCAGGGACAGAGGCAGGAGCAGGAGCAGGTGCAGTAGCAGGGGTAGGGGCAGGAGTGACGTACAGGTGGGGATATAGCGATGGAGAGGAGATAGATGGGGAGGAGACTGTGAGTAGGGGAGGTGGATGAGACGGGTTAATCCCAGAGGAAGCACTCCATGACGTTACAGTGGGGGCAGGTGAATGGGAGGTGGTAGTTGGGGCGTCCATGATTGCAGGCGGCAGCGGCGGCGGCAGAATCGGCGAGCAGCGAGAGACGGCGGCAGAAGAAGCGGCGAGCAGCAAGAGACGGCGGCAGAAGAAGCGGCGACCAGGCGGCGGCGGCGGCGGCAGAAGAAGCGGCGAGCACCGAGAGACGGCGACCAGGCGGCGGCGGCGGCGGCGGGCAGCAGTGACGGCGTGCAGACGGGCAACAACGCGACTGGCACTGTTGGGGCTCTTCCAAGTCGAAGATACACCCTGAGAGTAGCCCAGGCAGTGCGAGTCCTCGATGAGGAAGTGAGGGAATCTAACCCTCGAATCTCCGCCGGGGCTGTTACGGTCTCTCGCTTATATAGGTATGATGACATCAGCAGCAGCCAATCAGATCGATCCAATGTGGCGCACGCGCGTAAGTCGACCCGGGCAGCTAGCGGAGCTATTGCCCGTGGCAGCACCGGTGACGTCAGGTGGCGCCAGGGGCAGGCGCCACGTTTGAAACTGCCGCTCCCGCGTCGCGTATTTGTCTCTGCTTCCTTTCGATGTCCAACGCCCGCCTCCATGCCCTGCTGAGTGTGTATCCCTAGTCTCCGTTGAAATTGTTGTTGTTTAAGCGAATCTCGGCCGTACATTGTCGTTAGGACGTGACGGAACAACTTAATGATTCCAGATGGAAAATGTTGGGCCAAAAGATCCAGCGTATCTTGTATTGGCACCCTCGTAAAAAGTGACAACATCCAGGATAACCATTAGGTCGTTTGGGCCAATCTTCGTTCTCTTGAGTGTCTCAACAAATATCTGCGAGTTGACAACATGGTGTTCCCAATGTCCCAGTTTCGGTGCTAATAATCCTGCCAGATGTCTAGCAAGTCTGTAGATGGGCGAAGTGATTGCACTAACAATGGGCCTCAGGGGAACACTTTCCTTGTGTATCTTTGGTGATCCATAAAGCCTTGGAGGTCTGGCGGCACGAGGCGCTAACTTCTTCACCACTTCATCTGATAAGCCAGAATCCTTCAATAACTTCCCTGTCTTTCTGTCAATGGCCTGTGTGGGATCACGACTAAGCTTGCGGTATATAGAGTCTTCTAATAATGGCAGCATCTCCAGGTGGTAGTCTGCAGAAATCAGAACCACTGTGGCATTCCCTTTGTCGGCTGGCAAGACAACCAAGTCTTCATTCCCACGTAATAACCGTAAGCAACGTCGTTCCTCCTGGCTAATATTAGATTTTGGTGGCTTAGCTTTCGCTGGGATATGGTTGGTAGTTAGCCTGACGTCCTCAGCTGCATCGTGCGAAACATTCCTAATGCACTGCTCTATTCCATTAATTAAATCCAATATTGGCAGACGTTGTGGAGCTGGAGAAAAGTTGAGGCCTTTACTCAGCGCTGATATAGAGCCGTCGTCCAGTTCTTGGTTGGAAAGATTAACAACCGTTCTATGGGCCTTATCGGGTTTCACAACAGTTCTTCCGTGATCCAGTAGGTCGAACTTGGCACATTGCTTGGATAAACTTCTATGTTGTTGCGCTGCCGGGGTTACATCTTCCCAACCAAGAACTGGACGATGGCTCTATATCAGGTAACGACCTACTGTTTTACCACCAGTCGATCTTTTGTAACGACTCAAGAGAACAGAAAGTACACAAGCCCTCGTTTCCTGCTAATATTCTATGAGGTTTCGGGATTGCAGCCAGATCATGTTGACATCTTGCCTCAATATTTCGGCTGGCAAGAGACCAGCCATCTTCAGTTGAGTGTCTCCTACTGGGGCCAGCGAGTTCACGGTGTCGCGTTTATAGTACAACTTGACGTGGAAATACATGAGCATTGGCGGCCATCACAGGAGCGTCCTCTATCGAAATCCGCGCCCTCTGTCGCATGCATGAAGGTGTAGTAACATGTCCATCCTCTGTTGGAACGAGCACTCGTGTCACTAAAAACAAACGTCAGTTGTCGCAAGATGTGTCGTTATTAATAAAATGTTTTCTCTCAGATGATATTAAAGATATCACTGCGTCTCAAGCCTTGTCCAATTGAAAGCTGTCATCCCTATTAATAAGATTTTGTGCTAGACGAATTTTCGCAGATGCTTTCATTACTGAATCCCAAATGGATTTAGCCGGAGCCAATATTTTTGTGGCAGAATAATGGATAGAGTGTCTTGTGATAGCACACTGCTCAGCTGCGTCTAGGTTACTGGGCTGCGAAAGGCGAGTGTAGTGCTTATGTTCAACGCATCTTTCTGTACTGTGCGTATGTAAGCTGTGTCACAATGGCAAGGAATTTTGTAAATCCTGGCCTTCTGCAGACGCAGATCATCATTCAATCTTCGCTACTGGCTGCAAGATTACTTTAACTTGTTCTTTCGTTAGGAATCTGCCGACTTTAGACGAAAGGCTCCCGACGTATGGAAGGAACACCCTGGACTTGAACAGTTTCATATCTTCTTGATATTGTGGGTGGTCACGTTTCTTCCTCCTGAGCGTTGGACTAATCTGATGGTTTTGTACAACGCAAGTTTTTTTGGAAATGCTTGAACTTGGCCCCTATGCCGAGAACTCTGCCTCTTTTATACGAGGGAATACATCCTGCATTAGATTATTAAGACTGTTGCATTCCACACGACTTCAGAAACGATATGGCTTCAGCAATATAGCATTTTAGGTGCAGAACCGTGTAACCATAGGAATGTGTGTGCATGCTCTATGATCATGTCTCTTATGCAGACAGTGGAATAAGGCTTCAGAATTGATATCACCATCGATTTACCTCAAATGTTTCGAACTCCATCTGTCTGTAGCTCTTTCATGTATAATCCAAACGTTTCTTCTTAACCGTCTGATACGTCACTGCAACACTCTCATCTCTATTATACATTGATAAAAGGCGCTACCCTGCTCGACACGCATGCATCTGGCAAGATCTTGGGTTACATTGGTGTTGCATGGAGGATTGCTCATGGGCAATTTAGGAGGGATCTGTCAATCTCCGACTTTATCCTACAAATGCGAGAATACTCTGGGACGTCCATACACACCAGGAAATATGGCCAGTCGTAATGGCAAATTTTGGACTATGATCAACGCGCTGGAAATATGTAGATAACCTAATTGCATCGATACAGGACGCTGCCTGGTATACTTCGGTCTATATGGGCCATGAATGTACTGCACAGTCATCTCTCTGCATTTGCAATCTAGCATATGGTATTTGCAAAGTAGTGGAGGAGTGATTTACCGTTGATGCAGAAATTGGAAATCATCGTCCTATGCCATTTGCTGGCATTTAAATTATGGAACAACTTGTATACTTTGATGAATATGACCAAATGAATGTACTGCGCAGACGTCTATCTGCAATCGAAATTTAGCATATCGCACTTGCAAGGTAGTGGAGTGGTGTTTAGCAATGATACAGATTTTGGGAATCATTCTCCTATGTCATTGACTCGTGTTGACATTACAGAACAGATGGTATAGTCTAATGTGCATTGCCCGATGGACATACTCCATAGTCATCTATCTGTATTCGCAATCTAGTATATAGTGCTTGCAAAGTAGTGGAGGAGTGATTTAGTGACGATTAGAAATTGGGAAGCAATTTTCTGTGTCACAAGCAAGCGTTGAAATCATGTAACAAAAACTAAAACTACTAAATATGATCACGCTATCAACTGCACTGTGTATTACAGTACATCGTCCCATTTCAACAGTGTCCTTCCCATCCTGTCCGTCCACCGGTATGCTGCTGATTACTACATAGTGATTGACGTAACACTACTTGGTTGAGATGGAGGGCGCCATGGCAGAACATTGAATATCTGCTACTTGTCACTGTGGAGCATGGGATTAAATACAGCAGTCATCGCTTTCAGACCGTTGTTTGCAAGCATTCCTCGATGCTGCAGACTCATTCTATTTCGATATGCTGCGATGCCCTCCACATGTTTTTTTTCTTTTCATCAATACCTTGCATGTATTATGAACAACTCCATCCGCGGGTGGTCAACAATCGAAGAGTGATCATGTACGTGACTGCAAAATGAGGAAAGAATGCTCTTTGAAATGGAGCACCAAGACATCTGCAGCCCCACTGCTGTGGAAGATGAGATTAACGGTGTACCTCATCACCTTCAGATAGCCATTGGAAACAGTCTACAATGCCGCAAACTCTTGAAGTGTCCATATGTTGCAATGTCTTCCACATTTGTCAGTGAATAACATCGCCTATGTATTTTATTTCTACCAACCGTATTTTAAGTCTACCAACAAGCTGTATAGTTTTGACAATGCAATGTTTAGCTTTCTGTGAGAGCCAATTGATCAAAATGTGTTAATGTCGGTTTAGCACCTTCTTCAGACCTCGAAATCCTAGCACAAGATCAAATTGTATGGCAGTGCACAAAGCTGTAGTTGTACACTGCTTGAACATGTTCCAGCCAAGACAACAGAGTTTCAAAGGAACAGTACAGGGGCCCTCAGTTGTGATTGATAGTGTGTTTGATATGGTCTTCCTCCAGTACATTCGACTAAACTTTATGCAGATCTGTGCATGCAACTTTGAGCACTGGCCATCTGCTCCAATGGAGTTATACATGTATATATAATACACTCCTGGAAATGGAAAAAAGAACACATTGACACCGGTGTGTCAGACCCACCATACTTGCTCCGGACACTGCGAGAGGGCTGTACAAGCAATGATCACACGCACGGCACAGCGGACACACCAGGAACCGCGGTGTTGGCCGTCGAATGGCGCTAGATGCGCAGCATTTGTGCACCGCCGCCGTCAGTGTCAGCCAGTTTGCCGTGGCATACGGAGCTCCATCGCAGTCTTTAACACTGGTAGCATGCCGCGACAGCGTGGACGTGAACAGTATGTGCAGTTGACGGACTTTGAGCGAGGGCGTATAGTGGCATGCGGGAGACCGGGTGGACGTACCGCCGAATTGCTCAACACGTGGGGCGTGAGGTCTCCACAGTACATCGATGTTGTCGCCAGTGGTCGGCGGAAGGTGCACGTGCCCGTCGACCTGGGACCGGACCGCAGCGACGCACGGATGCACGCCAAGACCGTAGGATCCTACGCAGTGCCGTAGGGGACCGCACCGCCACTTCCCAGCAAATTAGGGACACTGTTGCTCCTGGGGTATCGGCGAGGACCATTCGCAACCGTCTCCATGAAGCTGGGCTACGGTCCCGCACACCGTTAGGCCGTCTTCCGCTCACGCCCCAACATCGTGCAGCCCGCCTCCAGTGGTGTCGCGACAGGCGTGAATGGAGGGACGAATGGAGACGTGTCGTCTTCAGCGATAAGAGTCGCTTCTGCCTTGGTGCCAATGATGGTCGTATGCGTGTTTGGCGCCGTGCAGGTGAGCGCCACAATCAGGACTGCATACGACCGAGGCACACAGGGCCAACACCCGGCATCATGGTGTGGGGAGCGATCTCCTACACCGGCCGTACACCACTGGTGATCGTCGAGGGGACACTGAATAGTGCACGGTACATCCAAACCGTCATCGAACCCATCGTTCTACCATTCCTAGACCGGCAAGGGAACTTGCTGTTCCAACAGGACAATGCACGTCCGCATGTATCCCGTGCCACCCAACGTGCTGGCCAGCAAGCTCTCCAGATCTGTCCCCCATTGAGCATGTTTGGGACTGGATGAAGCGTCGTCTCACGCGGTCTGCACGTCCAGCACGAACGCTGGTCCAACTGAGGCGCCAGGTGGAAATGGCATGGCAAGCCGTTCCACAGGACTACATCCAGCATCTCTACGATCGTCTCCATGGGGGAATAGCAGCCTGCATTGCTGCGAAAAGTAGATATACACTGTACTAGTGCCGACATTGTGCATGCTCTGTTGCCTGTGTCTATGTGCCTGTGGTTCTGTCAATGTGATCATGTGATGTATCTGACCCCAGGAATGTGTCAATAAAGTTTCCCCTTCCTGGGACAATGAATTCACGGTGTTCTTATTTCAATTTCCAGGAGTGTATTTCATAGCCTCTATTTATAAAGTGCACACCACTTGAATTATAGCTCACTGTGGAATCTCGAAGAGATAGCGTTTTTCTCTATATCTGAGGAGATTGGGTGAAACAGGCTGTGTTTCTTACAAAACTAAAACACAAAATCTGCTGTACAGGCATGTCAGTAGAGGGGAGTTATGGAGCAAAATTGTCAAATGTAAGCAGAAAGACGGTATTTCTTTTTTATGTATTGGAAGAGAGACACACAGTAAAATCTTACAGGATGTTCTGTTACAAGACCGGCTCTCATTACTTGATTCCTAAATGCCAATGTGATACAGCATCGCATTGGTAAAATAGGACTCGTTGTAGTGTACAAAACAGCAATGTCCTCCTGATTTATAGCTTGTAGTTGTCGATCATAAAATGCTAGTGGTTTTTTTTTTCGAGATGTGACTAAATGACTTGAAAGACTGTAATATGTACTGTTATTTCACATCCCTGGAAAGTTTGTATTGCACAGGCGGATGACAATTTATTTACACACGCTGATTTTAGCGCGAGAGGCATTCTGAGGTCATGTAATTTGTCCATTAAGCTGAAAGAAATTGCTTAACATAGATGTTTTCTTCAAAAAATGGCTCTGAGCACTATGGGACTTAACATCTGTGGTCATCAGTCCCCTAGAACTAGGAACTACTTAAACCTAACTAACCTAAGGACATCACACACATCCATGCCCGGATGTTTTCTTCTTCAGTGTTTAAATTCTCGCTTTTTCTTTACTTTGATGATAGTTTTGAAATAATGAGAGCATTCTGACTATCGGTAATTTTTGCAGAAATATTGTGGAAGTCTTTTTCCCCATTTTGCGCATTGTGGACATGTATAGTGGGTGTACAGCCTGACCTCTGGTGTTTCGTCATCAGTAATTGGCAGCAGTGCACTTTGTGGGATGCTGCAAAATAATGAGATGCGAATTGTATGCTGCAGATCCGGCTGCAATCCCGGAACTTCATAGAATACACCAATTTTACTCATAAAGTTAAAAGAAAATGGACTGCATCTATTTTTGTGGAAAGTGGACACTTATTATCATCACGATTGTGTTTCGCTTTTTAATAGATACCCGATTATACGATGTGTGTTGACATTCAGTACAATTGGTACAGTGCAGTGTTTCCACATTCAGAACAGCACTCACTCGTGGGGGCGACTAGAGACGGCCTGAGGCAATTGTGCTGTTACCAGGGCACGGCATGTGGGATGGAGCTGTGCCACTGTATTTTAGATGAACAGACAAGTAGCACTTGGGGCAGCCCTCCCTTTATCCTCCTATTGTTTAATTTACTATACATCCTTTTGTGTTGGCGAAAGACCGATACTGGACCGTCATTTTAAGACAGGCTGGGTGCCATTATCCGCCAGTTGAAGGTTTTAGAAAAACCGTGAGGGGCTCAGTAGAAGCTGAAAAACCCCGTGTTCCCACTGTAGGCGAAGGGGGAAGTAGGGAGGGAGGAAGAGATGAGGGAAGGTAAGAGGAACTCTAGTTTCGGCAGTTTGTGATCATACATCGAGACGGCTGCAGGTTCAGCAACCATCCCCTCTGCCAAGTTTCGGAACAACGATTTTCTCCAGTAGATGTGTTGCGTTATGAGCTGTTCATTACAGTGCTGGTATTTTTCATGACAGTTTCAATATGTAATTAGAGCAGCCAAAAGTTTTGCATCAGTTGCAGCAGTGTGTATTGACTTCAATCACCTGGTGGCTCCAGGGTGACTGTTGAGCAGGTGTCTTTAGCGAACTCTGACATCAAACAGAGATCGATAGAGTCCTCAGTTGTATGTTTACGGGTAATACACTTACAGAACTCCTCTTTGTCCAATACCAGTATCTCGTCAGTTGAATATATTTCCCACCAAAAATTAAGATATTACCTCCCACTCCAGCCTTTTTTCCCGCTAACCTGTAGGTGAAGAGCAGTTTGAGGACTGATGTCTACTTCAGCTTCCCAACCAAAGTAAATAAAATATACTAACCTAACCTTCCTCTCCTGGATTTGTACAGTTTCGATGTGTTCGGGGAGGGGGGGTGCATTTGGGCTCTCCATCCAGAATACCAGGGTTTGAGTTCCACAAAGAGCATCACCATTTATTTTTCCTACCACTTATCAGGTGAGGGTTGGGATAGGAAATTCCCACCAAATTTTGGAATTATCTCCAAAACTCTAATTTTCCGAAAATATGGTAGTTGGGGGAGGTGGAGAGGGGGTGTGTGGAGCAGGATTCAGGGAAGCCACACACAGGCTGAGGAACACATGTGACATCATCTGGGGATGAAGGTGGCGTGGGGAGGGGGTGTTGCATGTGAGCGTGGTTGGGGGTAATTAATTATTCAATTTAACTAATTTGCATATTAATTTTACATCAAAATTTTACCAGAAACTCCAGTACCCTACTACTGGAGCCATCCCAGAATTCGCCTTAAATGATTTAGAGAAGTGACATAAATTCTACATCGAAACTGCCACTAGGCGATTAGTACGTCTGACTGCTCCATGCCCAGTGACTAAACCAGATCCTGATATGGTAACTGCATGCCATGTTGGCAGATCTGATGTTGTTGATATTTCTAATGTACGCTAGCTAATAGCAAAGCTTTGTGAATGCGTGGTGTAGATTTAGCTCACAAAATCCTCATTGGGCAGACACTGTTAATAGTGACATCAGAATTTTTGCAGATGATGCACTTATCCATAATGAGGTTCCACGTGGAAGAAGTTACATAAATATTTGGTTATATCTTGAAAATATTTCAAAGTGGTGCAAAGATTGACAACTTGTTTTCAATGTTCATAACTGTAAAATTGTGCAGTTCGCAAAACGAAAAATGTGGTATCCTCTGTCTATACTATCAATCAGTCACTGTTGGAATCAGCCAACTCAAACGAATACCTGGGTACAACACATTGAAGGGTATGAAATGGAATGATCGCATGCGCTTAGTCGTGCGTAAAGCAGGTAACACCCTTCGCTTTATTGGTTGAATACTTGCGATGTACAATCAGTCTACAAAGGAGATTGCTTACAAATAATGCAGCCCATGGTAAAACATTGCAGAAGTGTGTGGGGCCTGTAGCAAATAGGACTAGCAGAGGATATTGAATGAATACAGAGAAGGGCAGCACGAATGGTCACAGGTTTGTCTAACCTGTGGGAGAGTGTCACAGAGATACTGAAGGAACCGAACTTGCAGACTCTTGAAGGCAGATGTAGACTTTCGCGAAAAAGTCTGTTAACAAAGTTGCAAGAAATGGCTTTAAGTGGTGACTCTAGGGACATACTAGGAACCTCTACGTATTGGTCACATAGAGATCGTGAGTATAAGATTAGAATAATTACTGCAAGTACAGAGGCATTCAAACAGTCATTCTTCCCCGTACTCCAGATATGAATGGAACGGGAAGGAACCCTATTAACTGGTACAATGGTACGTGCACTTTGCCATGCACCTCACGGTGATTTGCAGAGTGTAGATGTAGATGTGGCTACATATCACGCTGCCTTCCTCTCCTCCTCCCCCCCCCCCCCTTACCCCTCCGAAATCTTGTCCGCAAACTGTCTTCTTAATGCAGCTGATTGACTAATGGATAGACCACAGCCCTATTTCATATTTTCGTTGAAAAGGAAATACAGATTGTTACACAAACCAAGGCGTCTGTTCGTTAACATACTTTCCACTGTAGGAACATTAATACAGTTAGAAGGAACGCCTTGTATACAAATTTTTATTATACTTGCAGACAACGTATACAGAATATTTTCGTGGTGATAGTATTCAGTGTGAGGATATAGGCAGAAATAATAAGGTTGCAGAATACGATAAGGTATAGTCGGAAGGCGCGTTCAATCTGCACACGTCCCATGTTGTCTATACAGACAGATTATATATTTTAGTGTGCATGAGATGGAAACTGCCAATAAATCTCCTCTGCTATTGTTCGAATTACTACTAACAATTCTTACACCAAATCCAAGGCAACAAACAAACATTCTTACATGACATATTTGTGTTGTTTGTTTTTAGTGATAGTAGTGTTTGTCGGCCAGGGAAGCTGAGCGGTTCTAGGCTCTTTAGTCTGGAACCGCGGGACCGCTACGGTCGCAGGTTCGAATCCTGCCTCGGGCATGGATGTGTGTGATGTCCTTAGGTTAGTTAGGTTTAAGTAGTTCTAAGTTCTAGGGGATTGATGACCTCAGATGTAAAGTCCCATAGTGATTAGAGCCATTTGAACCATTGGCGTAATAGTGTTACTCTTCTTTTTTGTTTCTTTTTAACTGAGAAAAAAGAACATGACCTCCTTCCATGTTTATTGGAGATGTTATTGGTATGAAACATAAAACATTGTTTTTTCTCATTTGTACTAGCTATTTACATAGTGTTCTCCATTATATGTTGGTACACAATTCTGTTTGTTTGATATATTGAAACAATTTTCAGAAGTCTTCTAGGTTCATTGTTTGATTTTTGCAGACTTCTACTGAGCAATCCAAGTCTAAATCGATTGGTAACACTGAATCCGCATTTGTACTAGTGCAGTAATAAACTGAAGCAGTAGATCTGAGTACTGAAATCGTTCTAGTTAGCCATTCTAGAACGAAAAGTATTCTCTGCGTTAAATCACATCATAGTTCTGCACTTACGCGCCACGTATTCCCAAAACTTGGTACGTGTGTGAGTTAACGAGCATTTTCCTCTCATTTAAATATACGGCCGGAAGAGTGAGCCTGAATGAGGCCTAAGTGTTTAGTGTCATAGGGAAACCCCATAGAAACTATTTGTGGCCAAGGAGATGTAGCAGTGTTAAATGTGGCGGACCTAAGATCGGCCATAAAAGGAAACATTTATGAAAATATTTAATTCCGTAGTAATTCAAGGAACGAATCCATAGTAATTTTAATCTGCCATCCTTCATAAAGTTTCATGGTGATCCAAATATACCTTGAATATTGTTCTTATCTATAGTTCAAATGGTTCAAATGGCTCTGAGCACTATGCGACTCAACTTCTGAGGTCATCAGTCGCCTAGAACTTAGAACTAATTAAATCTAACTAACCTAAGGACATCACACACATCCATGCCCTAGGCAGGATTCGAACCTGCGACCGTAGCGGTCACGCGGTTCCAGACTGAAGCGCCTTTAACCGCACGGCCACATCGGCCGGCTTATCTATAGTAATTTGGCATTTACTGTTATGTGAAATTAACTAGTTTTGTAAAAAAGACCTGAACGCTAAAATCTGAACGCTTTGGTCGATCTAAACGATCGACATTTCATATAGAAGCGCATTATTAAAATGACAAATATTGTAAATATCAACTCTGTATTTGTTTAAAAGGGGCAGTAAATTTAAATTATCAGTATTTTCAGTTAAGGATCAGTTCATGGTTTCCTCCACATAAAACACATTGTACGATGACAACATGACACCTTAATGAATTAATAGGTAATAGAATTTTTGTTGTAAAGTTTAGGGCATAATAGTTTCTTTTGTTCTTTAATTATTTATCAGAAAGCACATTGGTGCAAGGCTACTGGCCGTGACATTCAAAGTTAAGAAGGAAATTATGTTGGTTTTATGTAAGAGAACTTAGAGGATATTATTGTTACTTTATTTAGAACGTGAAAGTGGTCAAGCTTTGATTCTTTAAATATGTTAAAATGTAAGATTAATGTAGAATAAGCTGTAGCCAGTCAGATGGACGGCCTCAGGAAAGGGAACTGCCCTAGTGAGTTGAGCGAAGAAGTTCGACGCGGGGGAAAATGCGGTCAGGAACGGGCAGAGAGGTACAGTTCGGATTGAGACGCGAAAGCGGACAGTCGGTCTTTAGCAAGCTATGAAGTGAAAAGACTTAGAAAATTTCGCGTTGTGTGGTATCGCGGGACTTAGTCTCTGAGCGGTGAGCAGCCACACGCCTTTTCGTGTAAATCTCGAGGTGCAGGATCGGACTTGTGTTTCGCGATGAGATTGTGAATGATCGAAATGTGTCAAATGGATATGTGCTCTAGTGTTCAAATGGTTCAAATTGCTCTAAGCGCTAGGGGACTTAACATTTGAGGTCATCAGTACCCTAGATTTAGAATTACTTGAATCTAACTAACCTAAGGACATCACATACCTTCATGCCCGAGGCAGGATTCGAACCTGCGACCGTATCAGCCGCGTGGTTCCGGACTGAAGCCCCTAGAACCACTCGACCACAGCGGCCGGCGTGCTCGAGTGTAACAGTAACTCTAAATACGACCACTTTCGCTGTTAGTTGGCTTTCTGAATAAAAATTATTCTAACCAAATCGCAACTGAGTGGCTTAAATCATTTATGGGTCGTTAATTTAGTTCCCGATATTTTTATTATTGTTATTATATGTTATATTAACTTTGTATTTCGCAAACTTGCCGTCAGATAGACAATTTAACCAAAGGCTCACCAGTGTCTAATTTAGGGCGTATAATGCGAGACGTGCGGTTCAACCCCTAGATGAGTTTGAGCCAAGACATTTCTATGAAGGGGAACCGCATGTCAGCCCGAACATCTTAGGGATGTTAGTTCGCACACGATAACGGCGCCATCCAGAGTAAAACTACACTTCGACACTGTGAACATTTCGTAGTAACGCTATATCTGAAGCAACGTATAGGTCTAACTATGGTCATCATAAATTTAGCCATCATAATTTGCTGATGTCTATTAACCACAGGAAGCTGCAAATGAATGACAGTTGAATAACTAGATCAATGATAATTTTGAAAAGCACACATCTTTGATTTACCTTACGAAATGTTTATTCTTTTACCATTTTTCATGAACTAGCCCGTCGTCAAGAAGGTGATAGGGAAATGATAGACAAATTTAGAAATTCATGACTTCTCAACATTCACGACATATAGTAAAAGGACTTATACAAGATAATGAACTTTTCGTTGGTATTAATCACATGTATGTACACTGGTTCGTTATTATAGTGATTTTTAAATTTTCACAGTATCGGGCGTGGGATGCTGCGGTGTAGAGTTCGCAGAGAGTGCGCAGAAAACTAATATCATTCTAGCAGAGAGTGATCGGCGAAAGTGTGAAAGGGTCCTGTAGCCACCTTTCATTAGTCCGGTAGCCCATTTTCACTAGTATTTCTCCTTCCTTCCTTGTTTCTCTTTTCTCATAATTATCATAGTGGTGTGATTGAATGAATGTGTCACGTTGCTAGACGGTGGTGTAGTCTGCTGCAGAAAGTCTGCGATAGTCGTACAGATTCAGCAGCAGTTGTACAGAATAGCCAACTCTCGTAGTGGTCAAGTAGGCAAAGAGGTTTTCGCTACTTGTGAGAAACCCACCTGCGTTAGGTTGGTGGCGGAAATGGCATCTTTGGGTTTTCCGGGCCACGCGGAGCGTGGAAGAGGCTGGAGAAGAAGCGGGAGGCAGTCTGCCGCCGGTACGGGAAGTATCCACAGCTGTGCTCCAGTCGAAGAAGGGCGAGTTAGACTGACTGCGTGGCGCGTTGTTACTTGGCGAGGGGAGAGCTGTTAGCTTTTGGTCTCGCTTTTCAGCTCTGAAAGATTGCTTTGCCTTGTCGCAGCAAGGAATGGAAAACTTTGGCAGATTTTCCTTTTAGCAAATTTCTATAGCAGACTTGGATCCACCGGAAGAGCGCCACGCAAAGGTGTCGATATGAAATGGGCACTCGCTTCTGTATGAATGTCTGTTTGCCTTCAGCTGTGCCTGTATAAGCTTTCACCTTTCTAAATATTTATAGCTTTGCCTTCTCGTAAATTTTCCTTGCTTTATGTGTCTTTCGTCCGTGGGGAGCCAACCACGTGATAGAACATTATAGTTGTTGGGCTACCGGCATCACTAACTGTCCGATCTCATGTTTGTCTTAAATAATGTTAACTGTTCATGACTGTGTGATGTGATAGTTGCAATTTGGGCACTATACCTAGAAATTGTGTCTCCACAAACCACGTGGGCACGCGGGTGTACTGCGAAACGTGTACCGTTTCACGAGTTATTGCGATCACTTATCAGGCAATAGCAGTTGTATGAATGATTCACACCAATGATTTTAGGTGTAGATTATAGCGGTGAACGTATCGACGCTTTTCTTCAATGTTATCAGGAATTGTGTACATGCACACATCCATGTCTTACAAATAAATGATGTTATCCACAATTTTCTCTTGTATTCCGAGGTTACGTTTTTGCACCTAAGCCACTCACCTCGTAGCTTTCCTGTTAGCACATCCAACTCGTTTCCTTACGCACAGGTCCAGTGATTAGTTTCCCTTTATTTTAAAACAAATGCCTTAGATTAAGTCTCATTTTCAGGTGTGTTGCTGGGAGCTGATCTTCTGCACAGTGTTCTTGCATGTGCTATTTCATTTTAAATGGTTGATTCTCGTGAACAGTGCACGGGAAATACTATTAATTACGTCGGACCCTCTGTGAGCGATATCACGACGTGCATATTTTTGTGAGTTTTTGGTCTGTGATCAAATTACTTTATCTTCCGACTCGGCCAAACCTTTGATTAGTTGTATGGTTAGAGTCGGTGGCGACCCTAATCTTCACACGTTAATTTCACAAGCAATAAGTATTTACATTCCCAATAATAACGTAATAACCCGTAGAAACAAGTTAGTTACAAGTGTGTTTCTGCAGTAAGCGACAGACCGCTCGGCTGATGTTTCGGCGCCATTTGCACTCAAAAAACCGATAGTAACCTCTCCACGGAATGAGCCCTCCTGAACTAGCGGAGGCTGAACAGAGGCGAGCTTCTCCCGTGTGTGCTGGTCAGTGGCCACCGGGCACCGACGGCAGCCAACCGGTTCACGGCGCCAGGTTCCCAGCCGCCGCCCGAACGTAGTTTTTCGTTTTGCGCTCGTTTCAGGCCCGTTGCAGAGATCCGCTGTGCTTTTTTCCCTCTCGCCATTCGCTTCCTTAAGGTGTCGAAGACGGAACTCGATAACACCAGTTCGTGAACCACACACGAGTAAGGTCGCTCTCCTGTTCGGGCCCTGTTTAGAAGCAACAAAAACGAAAACAAATGAAAAGCCTTACAAAATGTCATAAAAATGTACTTATATACAGGGTTATTCTAAGTGATGGACCCATTTTTAAACTTCGTATTTATTCTAGTACAAATTCAAAATGAACAAGCTTTATACCAATGACAGGAGGAAGCTTCAAAGTTTTTTCATAATGTTTGATATCAATTTAATAATTTGTATTAAATTAGTTCTTAATCATTATTTAGTAATTAGAAATGTGATAAATGTTACAAACGTTCAATGTGGCCACCGTTGGCTGCACGGCAAACATCGACGCGGTAGCCAAGCTCGTCCCACACACGCGAGAGCGTGAAACGTCTCTGTGACGTCGTTTTATAAAACGCTTGTCGAATTCGGTACAACTTATTCGCTTTACTACCTGATTTTAGCTCAATTCATGAACTCTTCCAGAAAGACTGAGCACTCAAATAAGGCCTATTGTATGTTATATGTGTGTTAAAGGGGGGTTTCACTTTTGTTGTGTGGGAAACGCTGAGTTGGTCATCGTCTGCTGGGAGCAGTCGATGTTGCTTCTCGTTCGAAGGAGAGCACAGGATGACCAACTTCGGTATCCAATACCTGAACTGAAAGGTTTACCCATCTTAATCGAGGGCTGTGTCGAAGGCTATTTTTGTGTGTGAGGCTACCCCTCTGGTTGCTTCCGCTGCACGGGGAGCTAGGTAATCTGGAAAGAGAAAGGGGCACTCTTCGGTGAACACTTGTTGAGTACAGATCGTAGCTCTTAAGGGGGGTTTCAGGTGATAGGAAGCAGGTTGAGTTAGGACTTCATTATGTTTAACTGTTGAAATACTTAAGAACTTCAGCTTAACTGAAGCGTGTGAAGCGAGTTATTTTTCCGAATGTGCCATAATTATTTTGCTTCAAATAGGCGATTTTTGGGTGTGTGTTAAAAGTGTGGAAGTTGCTTTCGCCTTTGTGTGTCGATTTTGTGCTACGTGTTTGGTAATCAATGACCCTTCTGGTCCACCACGGCACCCCAATAGGCTTTACTTTAACAGTCTGCTTGTTTGATGAGCTATAATTTCTGCAATAATATCTGTTCTTTCGTGCGCTTTCTACAAATCAGCACAACAGTTTGATTCGGAATGCACCACGTGCTCTAGTTTGGCCGTTTGCAAGCAGCAGAATCAGTTAGTATGTTGAATAATTATCGCACAACCTCGTGCATTGGTTAAACCTCTGTCCAGAATAGTGCATGCGTAGAATCGTAATGCGAATCTCACTGAGATAGTTTTATGGTATGAATGCAAAGGAGATGATAGTATCGTTGTCTCCTACCCCCGTTTTCTGTGTTTCTTCTTGCTGTAGTTAAATTGTGCTCTTTTACATTCTCACGTAATTCTTACATAAATATTTCTAGTCAGGCACCAGTTATGTGTAGTTAGGATGTGCAACCAAATACTTAGACACAATAAATAATCTACGTGAAAGATAGAATCTGTGGTATTGATCTTACCCACTTACTCCGATTTCCAGTCCTGAATTAATCAAGTTGATTCATGCAGGACATTGAGTGCTATTTATCTAGCTACTTAACTAATTTCCATACTTGTAATTAAATTAATTATAATGAATTAATCAAGTTGATTCATGCACGACATTATAATAATTAGTTATAATAAATTATAATGAATTAATCAAGTTGATTCATGCAGGACATGGAGTGCTATTTATCTGGCTACTTAACTAATTTGCATACTTGTAATTAAATTATTAAAGTAATTAAACTAATAATTTTCCAGCTCCTAGTTAGGAAGGGCTTGGGCTGGTGGCGACCCAGAATTTCTGAATTTTTATCATTATTTGTGTGAGAGAAGCAGCTAGAAATGCGAGATAACGTATATGGCTCGATGAGCAACGTCGTAAAGATAGTAATACGTTATAAGCGTATCTGCTGTTATTGAGTACACGGCAGCGGTCATCCGGTTCTGCAGATCGTTCAGACTCGTCGGTAGAGGCGGGAGGTAAACAGCTTCCTGCACTTAACCCCATAAGAAATAATCGCAGGATGTGAGATCAGTAGATTTCGGTGGCCAGAAGTGCGAAGCCAGGTCTTCAAGTCCCGTGCGACGGATCCAGCTCTGAGTGCGTATAGCACGTATGACGTGACTCGACATAACAGCGCGACACGCACGTTCCGCACGAGTCCAGCGCATATTGCGACGCGTACACCATACTTCGCACGCGCCGACTGGCGACGCTCTGCGCTGACTGAACTGAAGCGCACGCAACCTGTTACCTTTCTCAAACGGTTTTACAGAGACTATTCACTGAAAATATTTGATTTTTGCCTTACTTGTAGCGTTATATGTCAGCTTCGTGGGCGAAGTGCCCATCATCTCGCTAATGACCATTCTTATTGTGATGTACGCATTTTAGTAAGACACTACGCAAAACTCAAAAAGCTTGCAACGAAAATTAGGGGTCGCTATGATTTTGCGTTTGGTGCGTATTACAACATACGTTGCTGTGTATGAAATTTAGCTAACATGTTGAATTTTTGTTTAGACTTGGGAGGAGGTCTCTGCCTCAGATCTCGAGAAAATGGATCCTATGTAGCACGCTCACTTCCCATCTCTCGCCCGCGAGAATGAAATACTCGCAACATCTCTCATATCTCCTAACCCGCTCGAGACATCGAAACGAAACTTTGGCGAATGATAGCACACAAGAAGAAGAGTGTTTTGCCAATTCTTAAACAGACAGAACTTCCTTATCTATGGCGATATATCAGTACTTACATTTCCATTTATATTTATTTCACTCCCGTGACGGTAACTTTTTAAGAGTTATCGACAGTTAGCGGAATAAGAGCTTCCTAGTATGAAAATAAACATGAAATTTCTTATTTTAAGTTACTGCAAACCGGTACTATGAGGTTTTTCGTAAGCTATTGAGCTCTGTGATTGCCAATTACTTGCTTAATGAGGCACTCCGTTTCGGAATTCTGTCCCAATACTTGTTGTGAGATGAATTTGTTCAATTACACTGTGACAGAGGAAGTACAATTAAACCAATGACCAAGATAAATGTGGCCGTTACTCCCAAACGGTGATGCTTCTTCGAATGAGAAAAGGTTAACAACTCACACAAAAATAGATTGCCAATTCCGTTGGAATTTTGGTGGAATCCACGTAACCCATCGTATTTTTAACACTGAGCGACTGGAATGGAAACTTACCAAAGGATTGTATCCCTTCTCTTGATTTTTTTTTTCCTTATTCACTACCCTCTGTCCCCTCTTGCGATCTGAAAACATCGCGGAGGTATATGATACAATTACAGCTGCGAATGGCTCACCAGTTACTGAAGTATGCATTTTCTTGACAGAAGAAAAACAAAACAAAACCATACAGATATGTACTAACAAAGAAATCTGGAGCTTTTAAATGGCGATAAACGAAACATTACCCAAAGGCAGTAAAATTTCGTATACAAACGGTTCAAATGGCTCTCTGCACTATGGGACTTAACTTCTAAGGTCATCAGTCCCCTAGAACGTAGAACTACTTAAACCTAACTAACCTAAGGACATCACAGACATCCATGCCCGAGGAAGGATTCGAATCTGCGACCGTAGCGGTCGCGCGGTTCCTGACTGTTGCGCCTAGAACCGCTCGGCCACTCCGGCCGGCATTTAGTATACAGTGAGGCAAAATTTATCGTATGGGCAATACTACCACTGCTCATAGCCATAGGGAGTCGCCGCGCTGGATTAGCCTAGCGGTCTAAGGTGCTACAGTCATGGACTGTGCGGCTGGTCCCGGCGGAGGTTCGAGTCCTCCCTCGGGCATGGGTGTGTGTGTTTGTCCTTAGGATAATTTAGGTTAAGTAGTGGGTAAGCTTAGGGACTGATGACCTTAGCATTTAAGTCCCATAAGATTTCACACACATTTGAACATATAAGGGAGTCGTTCTAAAAGCCTCGTACATCACGGTGCCAATGGGGCGGAGCTCCATCCTGTTGGAAATAAGTGCTGGGAATCTTTCATAACGTGAGGGATCAGCCGTTGTTCCAACATGTCCAGTTACGTGGCTCCCGTTACAGTTCTGTCCGGAAAGAAATATGGTCCTTAACCTTTGTACGGGATACGGCATAGAAGACGTTGATCTTCAGTGAGTCTCTTTCGTGTTGCAATGGCGAATGTGGATTTTCCAAACCCCATATGCGAATATTCTGTCTGTTAATTTTTCCACTAAGTTGTAACGTCGCTTCATCGCTAAAAATTACAGGCTGTAAAAATGCGTCATCCATCTTTGATAGCACACAACCACAAAATGCGAGACGCTTCTCTTTTCTTTGTCACTGGGGTTCAGAGCCTGCAAAGGTTGTAATAGGTAGCGCTTGTACAGCAAACGCGGTCTCAGAACTTTCCATACAGTTGGTTGGGGTATTCCAAGTTCTCGACTGGCTCTATTGGTAGACTTTCTTTAATACGTCGGACATCATCCTCTTTGGCCTGCCGGAGTGGCCGTGCGCTTCTAGGCGCTACAGTCTGGAACCCTGTGACCGCTACGGTCGCAGGTTCGAATCCTGCCTCGGGCATGGATGTGTGTGATGTCCTTAGGTTAGTTAGGTTTAAGTAGTTCTAAGTTCTAGGGGACTGATGACCATCGCAGTTAAGTCCCATAGTGCTCAGAGTCATTTGAACCATTTGAATCATCCTCTTTCACACGCGGTCGGCCCGTGCTTTTTCCTTTGCACACACTCCCAGTCTGTTTAAATTGCTTAAACCAACGGCTAATACTTTTGCGAGATGGTGGTTGAATACCGAATCTGGTATGAAATGCCTGCTGCATTGCAATTTCAGACATTTTTTGCGAACTCAAGAACGCAGGAAACCTGGTGCTCCACAGTAGCCATCTCGCTCACAATTGACACCCCCAGTGAAAGGAATGACGGCCCTATTGCCGCGCTAAGTCGTATCGGCCGCTTCTGAAAGCATCACCATCCACCCGCCGCAAAGTCTGAAACTTCCTCTTTTCATTGGCGTTAAGCTTGTTCATTTGGGGTTTGTACTTGAATACATACGAATTTTTGAAAATGGGTCCGTCTTTAGAATAACACTATACATGAACCGTATGCTGTAGTGATGTAATTCTTCGAAAACATCGAGGTAGATATTGTGTGAATGATATCTACCTACATTTCGTTCATTTTTCAAGAAGTAGGCCTCCATCAGCAGATTCTCAACACAATAAGTCTAGCAGATATACTCATATCTTGCGGTCATTGATAGTCCAGGGTTTCAGGTCCACAAACTCATTTCCAAATGAGATGATCATGGCTTTACATATACAAAAAACTGAGAGTAATGCTTGTGTATTGCTCTTCAGTACAAAATCCAAAACATCTTGCATTTCTCGTAGTGCTGCAATCATATTATGTAACAAGTTTGAAAAAATGGACCCAACAGCCTAACTGTCTCAGCTCTCACCAAAAGCTTCATTTGGTATTGGCGTCCTGAAACTACCGCGAACCCAGCTGTGAATAAGTTGCCTCGTCGTTTTTATATCGCATCTCCCAACCAAAACACTTTGAACGGAATTTGAGCCCAGTTGCGTGGTGACTCATTTAAAAAGTTTATGTTTCAAACATATATATATCAACCAGGTCATAAGTAAATATTGAAGTCAGTGGCAGCTCGTATCCACATATTTGCCACTCTCTTGCAAATGACTCCTTTTTCTTCTGTTATCGTATGGTTTAACTCGTGTCAGGGTTTCCTCTTAATTGTTATACATCCTACATGCACACTCAAATCGCAGAAATGTAACTGTGTATTGTCTGAGTTACTCCGATTTTGCTGTTATCCTGTCAGGGGGTAACTGATTTAAGTGAAAGACACGGGCTTCTATGTATGATATTTACTTTACTTTATTCTTATGTTGAATTCCGCATCTTAAGACATAAAGTACTAGATACAGCATAAGGGGCATGATGGAAAAGTTCTCTTAACCATTATGCTATTGTTGAATGTGTGTAGCTTTATGTTCCTCTAGTCTGTCTTATGCTGGCGTGCGTAACGTCATGCATATGTAGGTGAGTTATATTGCTGTCTGGATTTGGTAGGAGCAACGAAAATTTCGTTGTGCAATTCATCACTATCCGGCATGTCATGGTGGCTGGCCCAGTTGGGGCAACTTGGACAATGGTACGTAGAGCTTGGCCGCAAATGCATAAAACCCAGAACAGTTAGAATTTGGACGGTAGAGCTTACTTAGCTGGAGGGCAGAAGATGCACCATAAATGGCAGACTTTGAGACAGTCTGGAATATGGCTTCCTGAAACATTTAGAAACTCTTTAACAAATCACAGTTACACAGTACAGCAAATCTGAATACAATAACAATCTTAGAAAAATGAGGCGCTTCCATGGAAAAATATTTTACACTGACAATATTTTACTACATACCTGTAAATAATTTATTTACTGATTTATTACGTTTCACATCGTTTTCATTATACAAAGGTCTGTGACAAATTGTATCCTCCACAATAACACATTCAGGGACTGACTTCTTTAAAATCGAGGCACGGCTAGAGGCAAACGTGAATAAATTTTTTGAGCCTAGTATACCTATTTATGGTTATCTACCTTTCAATTGTGAGTAGCAAATTTTACTTAAACTTTAAAATCAAGGAATAGTGTGAGAAAACTGTAGAATCCAGTTATGATAAATTGAAGTACAAACATCGTGATGGCAATAATAGTGAATTTTCTGTTATGCATGCAGTATTATGGATTAGGAATCTTCGTAGCTTCCAACTACCTTTTGAAGTTACTTCTGAGCAGATCAATTCCGTGATAGCTCCTTATGTAAGAGTAATCAGCAATTTTGCAGAGAAGTGGTCTCTTGCTCACAAGTTATCCGTCCTGACTTGAATCATGCAATTCAGAGTAAATTTATACAAGTACATACCGTCATACGTCATTGTTTGCCATCATCGTGCCATCGTAATATATGGCGGGCAGCCAAGAAGCTGTGCGTCTTGCGGCGCTAGAAGTTATGGCCGCTCGCAGTGTATACTACGTCGGGTGGCCGAGCTACCTGCGGGCAAACCTGTGGATCCACGAACCATGTCAACACTTGCCAATGCTATCTCAAAGTTATAGTCAGGCAGCTAGCGGACAAAGTGTTATGTCTCATGCATCTAAAGCTAACCACTATGACACTGCTCGTGACATTGAATTAGTAATTGCTTTTACCGACTCGACAGTGAAAACACAACGAAGCGACGAGAAGAATAACATAACGTAACCGTTCAGAGGAACAAACTCCAGAACCGACTGTTTTTCTTCAGACGGAGTAGACCCCAGAAAACAACATGGAAACCGATTCCCCACTCGCCAGTCTAAAGGACTGTGTGCAATTGACGAAAGAGGTCATGGAAAAAGACGCTGTCTTTCAAAAAGCATAAAAAGAAGAGACTGATTCATAAAGGCGCTGAACAACTGGCACCGGTTTTGAGTACGCATTCATCTGACCCAATACAATCCGAAACAAGTACGCCATTCCCTTTGTCATCGGACCACACACACTAGGCGATACAGACAACTCGCAAGACTTGTAGTGCACAAAGCAGTAGAAGACATACAATGGGTAATGACCGCTGGAGATAAAAAGAAAATAACGAAGCCGATGTCCATCCTGATGGTAAGCTGTTTGTTGTCCTAATTTCATTAAGAATTTCTGTTGTCATTAGAGCGTTTCCACGATTCAGCAACTATATTGTCTTCTCTTTATGATTTTTTGCTTTTAAGTTGTTTAATTTCTTTTATTTCCTCTGTTGTTGGTGGCTTTCCCTTTACAATTTTGAAGCATACAGACTCCAACAAAAATTTTAATTACCACAAATTACCATCAAATGTTATTAGTCCTTTTTTGCATTACATTCCTCAAGTGGTGATTAATTATTATGATATAACAGGTCTTTATATTCTGACTTTATTTGCATTATGGGACCGTTTTTGAGAAAACAGTCGCATTCCAATTGTTAATTGCAATGATTATTTATAATATTCTTGCATGCGTATCTGGGAAATGGACTTCCTTTAATCAGTTAAGGGATTAATGGCGCTAGTCTCTTCTAGACAATTTCGTTTATCCTTCGCAGCACAAATATAAATCATAAATAGCTTTTTTATCACTATGGTTCAAATAAAGAAACAATTATATTCCCACATTAATAAATTTGAAAACATCATAGTTTTCTTTCCCATGGTATAGTTATTGCTCCTCTGAGACTAGCGGAACTTTGGCAGTCTAAATGTAAATGTTTAAGTAGTTGTTGTTCCTAGACAATGGCCCCTTTGTGACTGGTGCCAGGCAACTCACACTGCTTCCTCGAATAACTTGCCTAGATGGTGGATTGGAGGTGGTGGGCAGTACGTGTCTGGCAGCTATGGTGAGATGGACGAAACAGCTGATCACTAGTTGTCTGGTGGGACGATGGCCATCATTTCAGGAAACGTCCATTCTGCCACAGAAGTTCAGTTGCAGTATCAGTCATGATGCAACTGGTGTGATGAACTTGATTGTTTTCGTGTCATATCCATGTTCCACTTTACTCTTCCAATTTCACGCTACTTAATTTCTGAATAAGCATTGTTTCTTTCATGTTCGATGACAACAATGTGAAAAAATGAAGACAAATATAAAGCAAAAGAGCAAGGTTTCTTCTTTACATAGGTGCTTATCTTTACAATGGAGGCAACAATAACTGGAAAGTGTGCGAAATAAATATAACGAATTTTTTTTAATCGTTCACTCAGTGGATTTTGGTTAAGGACACCATCTTCTAGCTTCTTGCACACGCTGGTAATCCTTTAAGTCTAAGGGAATCGTGACAATCATGCAAAGAATTAATTTTAATTTTGATATATCTTCAAGGAGACGTAACGGTGGTCCTAATTAGATAACTTCATGGCTTTTCGAGAGCTAAGTTTAATAACCGTACATTTGTCGTGAAATCTAATTTACATCCGCTTCTGTGCAGTTATACAACATAATCAGTACACAGATCAAGATGACAAAGTATTCAGAAATGCCCACTTTTGTTCAAATGACACAGATCACACAAAAAAAGAAATCTGTAACAAAGATACTCTTTCACACTTGTATTAATATCTGCACATAAGGGCTGCACATCCACTCAAGTTCATAGCGTTATTGCATTTCAGTAGTATTATTCAGTGACAGCACTTGGAACAAACCTGGATAAATTTCCCATTTGTCCAGTGTCCTCAAATCAGGCATGTTCCAACTACTGAACAATTTGCTTGGATGCAATTCATAACTGACCAGGCAAAATTTGATCTGGCAGTTAATAACGTGTAATGATGGTATCATGTAGTCATGATAACAGGCAATTACAATGGGGTAGTCACTGACTGCAGCGCGAAATAACGAACTGTGGCAGAAAAATTGTGAATAAAATTAGTGAAACCTTCATACTAACTGGCTCTACGTGGGTGATTCTGGCTAAAACAGTTATAATGTGGCCGTACCTGCTACAGAGTTGCTGTCACCTTTGTTGAAGAGACTGGAGCTGTCAACGCACGTTCGCATTAAATATTGAAAAACCACGCTCATTTCAATGGTATAGTTACAAACTTGCTGGCTTCTTCGTCTTGCGCAGACCAATGTGTCCAGCCATGAGACCCACTGAAACGTCCTTTTAAGCAGCCCAAACCATCATTAACGTCTCTGTTCTCCACAACAATTATTAGTCTCTGGTTTCTAGCGAATAATTACTGCAGCCGGAATAACAATATCTTTTCATACCTAAAAAACTACCACCCAACTGACATCGTACACAAATGTTATATTTTTTTCTTGTGATACATGCAAAAAATTTCAAGAAGTATGTGATACCCCAGATTGAAACAAGTATGGAGAGGTGTGAGTACTACCGAATAAAACATGATGGCAAAATACTAACATCAACTGAAGAATGGAATGAAACATAGACACTGACATGAGAGAAGATCAAATACGGAAGTAAAAGACTACGTGCAACTTGTAGAGCAATCAGATAGTAATTAGACGAACATGAGATGGGAAGTGAGTCAGAGAAGGTTGTAGCCTAACCCCCATGTTATTTAGTATGTTCATAGAGCAGGAAAGTTAACTAAACGGAGGAGATATTTGAAATATAATGAAGGTTCACGGAGAGGACGCCAAAACTGCAATTGCAATGTCAGAAATGGAAGAGGACCTGGAGGATCACTTGAATGGAATTTGAAAGGAGTTATTACACAGATATCAATAAAAGTCAAACGAGGGTAATATAGTGTACTCGAATCGAAGCAGGTGACGCTTTCGGAATTAGTTAGGAGATGAAACACTAAAAGTAGTAAACGATTTTTGGTGTTTGAGAAACAAAATAATTAACGACGCCAGGAATAAATAGAGCGGCAATAGGAAGAAAAGCAGTCTGAAACAAAGAAAATGTCAACATGTAATATACATTCAAGTGTTAGAAAACCTTTTCTGAAAATCTTTGTCTGGAGGGTTACCTTGTATGGAATTGAAACATAAGTCTGGAAGATTTTGAAATGTGGTGCTACAGAAGACTGATGGATGTTGGATGGATAGATCGAATAACTAGTGAAACAGTACTGAATGGATTCACAGAGAAAAGAAATGTTATGTTTCAACTTCACTAAGAGAAGGGACCAATTGATATGACACATCCTGAGGCATCAAGGGATAGTCGGTTTATAATAAAGTGTGGCGGTAAAAATTGTGGAAGGAGACCAGGGGCTGCCAAATGTAAGGGCGTACAAATAGAAGTAGTTTGCAGCAGTTATATATAGATGAAGAGAGTTGCGCAAGGTAGACTAGCACGGAGAGCTGCATCAAACCAGTCCTCAGAGTCAAGACCTTCACAGAAACACCAGCAGCAACAACAACAACAACAACTACTACTACTACTACTACAATGAAGACAAGTGACACTGAAGCATATACAAAATCTTAAATATGGCCGACATTTTCGTCTTGTGTAAAAGTAACTAATCGTAATATTAAATACAGGGCATGGATTTTTTGTATGTGGGATTCTAGTTATTTACAGAAAACGCAGAAATTACATCAGATGTTACTATCACATGGGCTTCATGTGAAATATTCGCTATTTGTTATATAAAGCTTAGTACAAAAATTCAGTAGACACTGAGGGACAGAAGCCATGCGATAGCTATACGTATATTTACAGATGGCAGTAGTATCGCGTACACAAGGTATAAAAGGGCAGTGCATTGGCGGAGCTGTCATTTGTACTCAGGTGATCCATTTGAAAAGGTTACCGACGTGATTATGAACACACAACGGAAACAGACTTTGAAAGTGGAATGGTGTTGGAGCTAGAGGCATAGGACGTTCCATTTCGGAAATCGTTAGGGTATTCAATACTCCGAGATCCACAATGTCTAGAGCGTTCCGAGAACACCAAGTTTAAGGTATTACCGCTAACTTGTAACAGACAATGCAGTGGCCGACGGCCTTCACTTAACGAGTGAGAGCAGCGGCGTTTGCGTAGTCATATATTGACGACATAATGCTTGTTCGTTGTTACGCTTAAGGCTGTTTGGAGCCATGAAGGGCACTCCAATGTAGGAAATCAGAGACACAATGCAGAGAGCAGGTGAAAGTGGTAGAGCTTAGGTTACCGCAGATAAATAGCAATACTATAGCCATGCAAACTGTATACGCTCTGTGCAGCTGCCCCAGTGGAGAAGTTTCACTTCAGAGAATTAACTGGTAACTCCATCCACCATCTAGACGCCGTCGTAAGGCATCACTATAGGAGATGGCCACGAAAATACAAGTCTTAGCAGAGGCAGCAAGCTTGATACTTGCTCCTGAGGACCGCAACATCAGTGCCGGCCGGAACGGCCGAGTGGTTCTAGGCGCTACAGTCTGGAGCCACGCGACCGCTACGGTCACAGGTTCGAATCCTGCATCGGGCGTGGATGTGTGTGACGTCCTTAGGTTGGTTAGGTTTAAGTAGTTCTAAGTTCTAGGGGACTGATGACCACAGATGTTAAGTCCCATAGTGCTCAGAGCAATTTGAACCATTTTTTAGTAGCGCAGAAAGTCGTGGGCCAAAGGTGTCAACAAGGCAATGTACAAGCTAGTGGTGGCTCCATACCGTTGTGGGCTATGTTTACATGTAAAGGACTGTGTCCTCTGGTCCAACTGAGCCGACCATTGACTAAATTCTTACTTTCGCCTACATGGAGAGTGCGACCGCTACGGTCGCAGATTCGAATCCGGCCTCGGACATCGTTGTGTGTGATGTCCTTAGGTTATTTAGGTTTAAGTAGTTCTAAGTTCCAGGGGACTGATGACCTCAGATGTTAAGTCCCATAGTGCTCAGAGCCATTTGAACCTACATGGAGACCATTTTCAGCCATTCATGTACTTCATGTTCCCAGACAATGATGGAATTTTTTTGGATGGCAATGCGCCACGGCACCTTGCTATACTTGTTTTCGATTGAAAAACATACTGGACAGTTCGAACAAATGTGGTGGCCACCCAGGTCGCACGACAGGAATCCCGTCGAACATTTATGGGGCATAATCGAAAGGTCAGTTCATGCGCAAAATCCTGCACCGACAAAACTTTCGCAATTACGGACGGTTATGGAGGCAGTATGGCTCAGTCTCTCTGCAGAGGACTATCAACGTGTTTTGGAGTCCATGCCACATCGATCTGCTGCACTACGCCGGAAAAAAGAGGTCCGACACGATATTGTATTGCACTTTTGTCACCTCAGTGTGTGACTGACCCCTCGCGATTACACGTTTATTGCCAAACTGCCACTTTTTAGCAACAAATCTCGTGTAACCGAACCACTTGCATATAACAGGTACTGAAATACTGATACGCTATGGCTGTTTGACCTTGCATACTCCTTATCTCGTCTATTAATTTCGTACGTAATTGCCACGTGAAACAAAGTTTTATAATAACATATGTGAAATATAGTTCTGCATACTGGTATCACTTTAAGCGAGAACTGTAATTTCAACGCCAATATTTTGTGTCACCAGTATATGCGACAATGCTCGAGATTTACGAAGTGATGAATATTTTTCCAGAAATGACTTTTAAGCCTATATGTGAAAAGTTTCATTATTTTTTATAAACAGTTTTCTACAAAGAAAAATCATATAAAAAAAGATAATACCACTAAAAGAATGAGTTGGAATAGTACTGTCAGTGAATTTTTTTCCTTCCAATGCTCCATGATATATAAAGCGACTGAGGTCAAAGATTAAGCTGAGGTCTTTTAAGTATTGTAAGAAATAATCGTGCTGTTTGAGGCACAGGCAATCTAAAATATAACGTGTAATTTACTAAATGGAATTCTAGTGCACGGACTTTTATTTGTAACTAGATAACCTACTATGAATGTTTTAAGTTTCATGTCTGCAGCAAACATGAAAGCGGCCATCAGCGCTTGGTACGGCGATACTGAATTATTGATTCTGACATTTAAACTTGCTTGAAGAGAAAGGTTGATGTCAGTGATTTTCTACGAAAAATTACGTTGGTAAGAATACCCAGTCCAGACTGTGTTTTGTCTACCGCCATTGCCTGAGCGGATGGAGCGGCAATTTCAAACTGCAGAAATAATCAGACCTTAATTCTTTCGATGGATATTACAACATTTGAAGTCAGAGTACAATAGCCCGCAGGTATTTATTATTTTTCTATTCTGACAGTGAAAACAGCATTCAGTAAAACAATCTTACACCTTAGGTAAACGAAATAATTTTTGTGGCTGGTGCATAAAATTCAACTTCCTCAGAGTAATTTATCAGTCAGTTAAAAATAACATATTTATAACGCCATTGTTGTAATGGGAAGAGGTTGTGGTGTGATATATTAATTATTTGGTGCATACATTTTAAAGTCACATACTGAATTAATGATACAGCATTTCAATACTTATTTGTAATGATAAGGTATGACAAAATAATTCATTATAACCGGGCTCAGCAACACATAAAAATTATCAGACATTATTTATTTCTTTTAACTCATACTTTTATTCTGGCTGCTAAATTTTCATACGTTTCACAATAACACGTACAACCACAACTTTGAACAAACAGAACAAAACCCATCACAGGACGTTACTAATAGCAGTTATGATAACTTTTAACCGCGAATAACGCAAACTTTTCTTAGAAGGCCGCCGACTATTTATTCCCCAAAATTTGAGGTGGTTGGTGCATTCAGTCGTATATCTAACACACGTTCATAAATAAACTTCATTGTATTTTAGCACTTCCTACCTTCGATATCGCTTTTGACATCTTGATTCGATCCACCAGAGTAGCAGTTAGCAGTTGTTCTGTCCCAAAACCTGACGAGAGCTGCTTTTAACTAACCTTAGGAGAAACCCTCTGGAATATATACTGAATTATGAAAATGTGGTCGCCAAGCTCGGAAGAAGCAATTTTTTTATTGGTTCTGAAATTTGCTCAGTACCTCTGAAGCAGAATTTACTTAAACAACGTAATTATACTTTAAACTGAAAATTATTTATATGAACTCGATAAAATCAACACCAGAGAACGGAAAAAGGCGACCAATGCAGTAGTTTTTACACTCAGTTTTGACTGAAATAATTTGTGTTATCTATATGACTGTGAGACGCTCATATTACACACATGCGATGTATGAAATCGTCATTTTAACAAAAAAAATTAGTAATTAAAACAACTGACGTACGCAACAGGATCATGAAATATCTTTATGAAAAATGAAATTTGCATCTTCCGAGTACCTTACATAATTTGCCTGGAATTTCTTGCATCCATGATCACTTGGTGCGTTAAGGTCATCCAAACAAGATACCCAAAGTGGTTCCCCAGCTTACGTGACTGAATTTTTAAAAATGATTAACAAAATATGAGTACAATTCCTTGGGAGTGTTACTGTCATTTAAAATTTTATACTCGTAGTTTCATTTACATGCATATATCTAATTTATACCTATTCATAAACATTCATTACATAAATTCTAAAGACAGTAAAGTCTTCTAACACGTCCATATCGACATATAGCTTCATAATTTTTTTAAAATGTATAGTTTATTATGTTCAGTGTAATTGATCCATTACAAATCAAAAAGAAATATTGTGCCATAAAGTCACAACACATAGACGCGAGAGATGACGTTGATGTGAAACCAACATTTAAAGAATTTACTGAACTTATTCGTTGGAATGAGTTACAGAGACCAGAGTGTACGCTAGATGGTAATAATGTACCGATGTCGTGGAGCGAATCCAAGCGGTCGTCCGCCTCCACAGAATGCAGCGACCTGGTTTCCCGTCGTGGCCCACCCGCAGTGAAACCTACCAGTCATGCATTAGGCCTTTATTGCCTAAGACGTAGGGAGTAATAAACACAAGAACAATTAAGAAAATAAAAGGTCTGCAGGATGCTGGTACCCATTTCTTTAAGGAATTAATTCATTTACATTGAGTCCCAACAAGAAACAGATTACGTAACCATGATCCTGTTCTATGAGCACGTGCCGGCTTGCGTGGTGCGAAGAAGAGTCGTTATTGTAGCATACTTTCACACATATAGTATCTTCCGTTTCTTGGTTACATTACATTTGTTAGGAGATAAACGTCTTCTGAAGGGTGTCTTTTTGTAGGAAGAATCGTAAAGAACCACTTTTCTGTGCAAATGTGTTCTCTTTTATAGCTTTTGTACAAGGAAGAAGAAGAATTTCACATAATGTCTAGTTGTTCAATAAAATTTAATACGAATTGTATTCTGTGACATCCTAGTGGAAACTTATCGATGGTCAGAGATGTTGAAACAGCCTGTCGCTAAAACAAAGGAAATTATAGTAACATTTATCTTGTCTTTTCATAAAATGCGCCTTCGCACACCGTTACTTGGTCTTTCTTCGGTGGTCTATCGTCACAAACAGACATGCTATTTAACTTGTGTTTAAAATTCATCGTTTGCTGGCTTAAACCCATTAAGTGTATCGTCTATTTGGAACTATTGTAATTATTTTAAATCTACCTATTCCTAGTGCGGATAAATACATTACTTTTGTTATTGTGGAAAACGTTACGGCTTGGAACCAGCGAAGTCGACCGATCGTTGTGAAGAGACGTAATCACCGAATGTGTATTGCGTTCAGTCATTAATTTACTTTTGCTAACAGCAATCAGTAGCCCTCAGATTAAAGGCTGATCATTGTAATGTATCTTCCGTTCATTTCATGCAAGTATATTACGAATGATTCGGTGATTCGTCTCCGAACAACGATGCTGCCAATCTTTGCCCATGTCAGACACCAGCGCCAGTTTCAATAACTAGATGGTTCACCGTCTTAAAATGATGTGTTATCCTCCGTGAAGTTACAAAAGTCAAGAAAAATAAAATAATAATCGGGAAAACGTCATTTTTTTGGGACCAAGAAGAATATTTGTATGTGTTTTACATGTCTGTCTTTATCTGTTTCATGTATTTCAACCAACAATTATTGGGAGCACCTTCTCTGCAAACCAAAGGAGAATGTCTACCAGTTGTACAATCTTGTAGAATACGGGATTATACTTCTGGAGCTAAACACTGTAAGGAAAAGGTAAGAGATACCATCGCTGCTTATCCACTTTACATGTTCGACAACTTTCTCAAATATTTGATCAGAAAACTCATGACTCATTTTGTATTTTGAATGGTATTTGTATTTTGTTAGTTGTAAAATAACTCAGAACTTTGTTAAAAGAAGTTGTCAATATGGCCACCTGTATTCTGCACGTCAGCAAGATGGAATTTTAGTCGTTTTAATGTTTTGTTTCATGAGCGTCCGTCTTGACTGCCTGTTTCACGTAGCAATTACCTAGTTATTCTGAGTGTTAAATGAGACGTTGTCAATGGCGCTTAAATATTACAATATTCTGGGAAGTGGATTATGACTAAAATCGAAAAACCGACAATGATGCGGACGGATCATGAAACGGAAAACCAAGTCCTTGTTGATGGCAGCGATATCACTGGCCCGACAATGGAAAAGGTCGATTCGGCTGCAAATGTTTTACAACCTGAAACTGCTAATGTCAGTGAACTTTTTGAAGAGACAGTTGTACAACAGCAAGTTAGTGCGGAAGTCACGACGAAGAGACAACCTCTGAAATCGTGAAAGACGTACGTTTATTTGAGTGCATGTTTCATTACAATTTATGCTATCGACTATAAATGGTCTTTTATCGTTTTATATGCTATCTTTATCATACTCTACTCGGTCTAATACCTATAGAAATTGATCCATTGGGTAAGTATTTTATTTAACCCTAATTTCCACGGCATGATCAGCAGCCTCTATTTCGTGAACACTCCCTGTCTTGCATGAAATTCACTGTTAGTCTGACCGTGGCCTAAGGCGCATTTTCTGCTCTCTCCGAGCTTGGAAACGGAGGACTGAACCGTCTGGAACGCATAGGGCAATAGTAGCGGAGGGGGTTGGCGGAGGACGCCAGCCTCTCTCTCTTGGCGTACTTGACTTGGAGCTCGTAAGTGGAATGACCTGTCCCGTCGAATCCGTGGGCTAGTGTTTTCATTGGTTGCTGGAACTCCGCGATAGAAGCTACGAGTTCTTTCTAGAAAATCTGCCCGTTAACACAGACGCTTTTTGACGCGCCGAATGTACCATTGTGTTGCGCCGGAAAGCTAGGCCCTTGATTGGCTGGAATCTGCGAAAAAAGTGGCAATGTGGGAGATGCTGTAGGCCGATGGGGACACGCTACGCAGCTGCACCTCGATGTAACACTGGCGAGGAGCAATGCAACTGCTTGCTGGCGTACTGCTGGTTAGGTCACCATCAGAGCTAGTTCTTAGTCACAATTATTTCTACCAACATTTTTCAGAATGGTTGAAATCTTTTCCAATGTATCATAAGCTAAATTCCTTATATGTCCTATTTTAGGCTGACCAATATGTTTGTTCTCTTGCTTCAATAATGGAAACTCTGATATATACATTTTTCTTTCGCTCTGGTCTTGTTCCGTGAAAATCGGTAAATGGAATTAGAAGTTCATCAGCCCCACGAATCTCTGTGAAGTAGTAATAGCATTTTTCTCTCTTGTTCCTTGTCCTCAGCAACGCTTATCTTTGTTGCAGCACGTTGGATCGCGCACAAACTTATAAAATCCTTTCCCTTATTCCCAAAGGGGCACCCCTCCATGCTTATCGTTTACTAACTTATTGTCAAGTCTTCATTTCATAAGGGACACTAGCCTTTAAGAATATTGCTTATTACGCAATTAAAATTTCCTTCATGTAAAAGCAACTCCTAATAGATTCATAGGTGTCGGTTCAATCTTTTACTTTGAGCTCTCCAAGTTATTTTCAGATGCACTATACAATAGAGTTAGACTTTATAAGGGATGGCTAAACATTGTTTCATGAGCCCATACTGCACTCCTTGTTACCGTTGCGCTAGATTTTCAGGGCAAAAATCCCTCCTACTCTAATTAACGGCATTGTAGCCATTGCACGAATGGGATAAGACACATCAGTGGATGTTTTAAAAGAACAATAGTAATTTGTGATTAAGGGATTACTGTCACATTTTTGCCTATTTTCGAAAAGCAATAGAGATTAAGATCATTAGTTAGCATCAGATAACTCCATGCTACGAAACAATAAAATCACAACCTGCACCTCATATGAACTGTCAGATAGTGAAAAAAAAAATGTATGTATGTAACTAACATTTTTGCTTAGCATTCACAGGGAAGTTCTGGCTTGCCTTTGTTTAAAAAAAGGAAGAAAAGAAAAAACGAGTGTTGCTGTGTATATGTCGTTGTTTGTGGTTGTTTTATTTGGCTACCGATTTGATTCACATATCGTTTTGTTGTTTGTAGCTTATGATAATTTCTGAAAGAGATTAGGTGACAACGACATTACCTGTCTGAGGCAACTACGATTCTCTAGTTTTTTCTGAGCTAATTTCACGATGAATGTGCCAATGCCATCGTAAGCAAGGAGCACTGGTTGTTTTGGCTCTGCTGAGGAGGACAATTTGCAGGAAGCTGTAACTGTTGAAAGTTCAAAGAATGCAGCAGGCGAGGTCGCTAGCTAACAGACCGCGTTACCGGTCGGTAGCGGTGAGGAGGTCCCTACCAAAGGAAAGCATGGACCTAACAGGGGATGTTAGGGCTGAGTGCCTGGAAAGTGGCGCGCAGGTCACATACATCCCGTTGTATGGGATGAACTTCTCCGAAATGGCAGCAGCACAGAATGAGGCGAGCTCGGACACACCGCTAAATTTATCTCCAGCCTTTGACTTTACTAGCTTATAAGCTACCCAATGGGAAATAAAAATTCAAGGTGGAAATTCATCAAAGCAAATAAAAGAGCTAGGTGAGACAACTACAAAAGCATAGATGACCAGGAATAGAATATGTGAGGTGAGAAAAGTTTTTGGCGAGCCATCACGGAATTTGCTTCGCTTCAACAAAACAGCTCTAAGCACTATAGGACCTAACATCTGAGGTCATCAGTCCCCTAGACTTAGAACTACTTAAACCTAACTAACCTAAGGGCATCACACACATCCATGCCCGAGGCAGGATTCGAACCTGCGACCGTAGGAGCAGCGCGGTTCCGGGCTGAAGCGCCTAGAAACGCTCGGCCACACCGGCCGGCCTCGCTTCAACATATTAACTTAGCGGTTGGTAAATATTAAATACGGATAAATGGTTTTAAATGTATGTATGTTCTGTAACTGGTCTCTATGTGTGCAAATGTTGTAGAAAAGCGAGCTTTCGACCATGGTTGACGGAAACAGCAAGTTGCGGCGGAGAGTCCCCTCGCGCCGGCAAAAGCAGACGTCAGCTGTCCCAGCCAGAGATACCATCACATTGAACTGGCCGCTATTCAACGTCACAAAAGCTGCCGAAGAACTTACATTTTAATGTTAAAGCAATGAAATTGTGATGTGATGGTGTAAATTGGTTCGCCGGCCGGTGTGGCCGTGCGGTTCTAAGCGCTTCAGTTTGGAACCGCGTGACCGCTATGGTCGCAGGTTGGAATCCTGCCTCGGGCATGGATGTGTGTGATGTCCTTAGGTTAGTTAGGTTTAAGTAGTTCTAAGTTCTAGGGGACTGATGAACTCAGAAGTTAAGTCCCATAGTGCTCCGAGCCATTTTTTTGTAAATTGGTTCCCCTATGGTTTTTGGGATTTAGAAGTTCAGTTCTGATTTAAGTCTTGCTACAGAAAGCTGCGCTAAAGCTTGTAGGTGCAAGCTCTAATTAATTATCATGACTAGCAGTGACCGGGAAAGAAAATAGATCGTGGATCTAGGTGGGAATACGACTAATAAACTGGATGAGAATATCGTCAAGAGGGTTTATTGAATTATTGAGGTGGCATTCGGTCGTTGTTATCGATCAGAACTTAGTGTGGTCGAGTTGTTGGACGTGTTTAGCAGTGTACCTACTTCAGTTTATATTGTTCTGCAAGAGAAAGTAGGGTACGTTAAACTAACTGATTTGAGTTATTGTGGGTAGTAGGGCTGGAGACATCTTTCAAAACTGGTTCAAATGGCTCTGAGCACTATGAGACTTAACAGCTGTGGTCATCAGTCCCCTAGAACTTAGAACTACTTAAACCTAACCAACCTAAGGACATCACACACATCCATGCCCGAGGCAGGATTCGATCCTGCGACCGTAGCAGTCGCGCGGTTCCGGACTGCGCGCCTAGAACCGCGAGACCACCGCGGCCGGCGAGACATCTTTTTTACGATCAAATATGTGGAGGAATTGATTAACTGATGCTGCAATAGCGTGGATAAAATTAATTAGTGTTCACGTGGCGTAGGAAGAAACGGGCTAGCATGCTGTTGTAAAGTTACACTCTAATTTCTGTAGAACTGTGGTCCATATTTGGAGAAGTTGATGTTTGAAGGTGTTAGACAGTCACTGGACTGAACTTAGTGAGAGTTTGGTGGTATTCCTAGTACACACGGGACTCTAGATATCGTTTTGGTTCAGCTTGGTGAATGTTGTACTTACTCACGCTAGAAGGTAATTGAGCGGTTGCGGTATTTTGTGACTTTGGGACGCCCACTCTAAGGTAGTAGAGTGATGAGCGGTTTATGTTGATGTATATATTTGAACCATGGACCTTGCCGTTGGTGGGGAGGCTTGCGTGCCTCAGCGATACAGATAGCCGTACCGTAGGTGCAACCACAACGGAGGGGTATCTGTTGAGAGGCCAGACAAACGTGTGGTTCCTGAAGAGGGGCAGCAGCCTTTTCAGTAGTTGCAAGGGCATCAGTCTGGATGATTGACTGATCTGGCCTTGTAACAATAACCAAACCGGCCTTGTTGTGCTGGTACTGCGAACGGCTGAAAGCAAGGGGAAACTACAGCCGTAATTTTTCCCGAGGGCATGCAGCTTTACTCTATGATTACATGATGATGGCGTCCTCTTGGGTAAAATATTCCGGAGGTAAAATAGTCCCCCATTCGGATCTCCGGGCGGGGACTACTCAAGAGGATGTCGTTATCAGGAGAAAGAAAACTGGCGTTCTACGGATCGGGGCGTGGAATGTCAGATCTCTTAATCGGGCAGGTAGGTTAGAAAATTTAAAAAGGGAAATGGATAGGTTAAAGTTAGATATAGTGGGGATTAGTGACGTTCGGTGGCAGGAGGAACAAGACTTCTGGTCAGGTGACTACAGGGTTATAAACACAAAATCAAATAGGGGTAATGCAGGAGTAGGTTTAATAATGAATAGGAAAATAGGAATGCGGGTAAGCTACTACAAACAGCATAGTGAAAGCATTATTGTGGCCAAGATAGATACGAAGCCCACACATACTACAGTAGTACAAGTTTATATGCCAACTAGCTCTGCAGATGACGAAGAAATTGAAGAAATGTATGATGAAATAAAAGAAATTATTCAGATTGTGAAGGGAGACGAAAATTTAATAGTCATGGGTGACTGGAATTCGAGTGTTGGAAAAGGGAGAGAAGGAAACATAGTAGGTGAATATGGATTGGGGGACAGAAATGAAAGAGGAAGCCGCCTGGTCGAATTTTGCACAGAGCACAACATAATCATAACTAACACTTGGTTTCAGAATCATGAAAGAAGGTTGTATACATGGAAGAACCCTGGAGATACTAAAAGGTATCAGATAGATTATATAATGGTAAGACAGAGATTTAGGAACCAGGTTTTAAATTGTAAGACATTTCCAGGGGCAGATTTGGACTCTGACCACAATCTATTGGTTATGACCTGTAGATTAAAACTGAAGAAACTGCAAAAAGGTGGGAATTTAAGGAGATGGGACCTGGATAAACTAAAAGAACCAGAGGTTGTACAGAGGTTCAGGGAGAGCATGAGGGAGCAATTGACAGGAATGGGGGAAATAAATACAGTAGAAGAAGAATGGGTAGCTTTGAGGGATGAAGTAGTGAAGGCAGCAGAGGATCAAGTAGGTAAAAAGATGAGGGCTAGTAGAAATCCTTGGGTAACAGAAGAAATATTGAATTTAATTGATGAAAGGAGAAAATATAAAAATGCAGTAAGTGAAACAGTCAAAAAGGAATACAAACGTCTCAAAAATGAGATCGACAGGAAGTGCAAAATGACTAAGCAGGGATGGCTAGAGGACAAATGTAAGGATGTAGAGGCCTATCTCACTAGGGGTAAGATAGATACCGCCTACAGGAAAATTAAAGAGACCTTTGGAGATAAGAGAACGACTTGTATGAATATCAAGAGCTCAGATGGAAACCCAGTTCTAAGCAAAGAAGGGAAAGCAGAAAGGTGGAAGGAGTATATAGAGGGTCTATACAAGGGCGATGTACTTGAGGACAATATTATGGAAATGGAAGAGGATGTAGATGAAGATGAAACGGGAGATATGATACTGCGTGAAGAGTTTGACAGAGCACTGAAAGACCTGAGTCGAAACAACGCCCCCGGAGTAGACAATATTCCATTGGAACTGCTGACGGCCGTGGGAGAGCCAATCCTGACAAAACTCTACCATCAGGTGAGCAAGATGTATGAAACAGGCGAAATACCCTCAGACTTCAAGAAGAATATAATAATTCCAATCCCAAAGAAAGCAGGTGTTGACAGATGTGAAAATTACCGAACAATCAGTTTAATAAGTCACGGATGCAAAATACTAACGCGAATTCTTTACAGACGAATGGAAAAACTGATAGAAGCCAACCTCGGTGAAGATCAGTTTGGATTCCGTAGAAACACTGGAACACGTGAGGCAATACTGACCTTACGACTTATCTTAGAAGAAAGATTAAGGAAAGGCAAACTTACGTTTCTAGCATTTGTAGACTTAGAGAAAGCTTTTGACAATGTTGACTGGAATACTCTGTTTCAAATTCTGAAGGTGGCAGGGGTAAAATGCAGGGAGCGAAAGGCTATTTACAATTTGTACAGAAACCAGATGGCAGTTATAAGAGTCGAGGGACATGAAAGGGAAGCAGTGGTTGGGAAGGGAGTAAGACAGGGTTGTAGCCTCTCCCCGATGTTGTTCAATCTGTATATTGAGCAAGCAGTAAAGGAAACAAAAGAAAAATTCGGAGTAGGTATTAAAATTCATGGAGAAGAAATAAAAACTTTGAGGTTCGCCGATGACATTGTAATTCTGTCAGAGGCAGCAAAGGACTCGGAAGAGCAGTTGAATGGAATGGACAGTGTCTTGAAAGGAGGATATAAGATGAACATCAACAAAAGCAAAACAAGGATAATGGAATGTAGTCTAAGTCGGGTGATGCTGAGGGAATTAGATTAGGAAATGAGGCACTTAAAGTAGTAAAGGAGTTTTGCTTTTTGGGGAGCAAAATAACTGATGATGGTCGAAGTAGAGAGGATATAAAATGTAGACTGGCAATGGCAAGAAAAGCGTTTCTGAAGAAGAGAAATTTGTTAACATCCAGTATAGATTTAAGTGTCAGGAAGTCATTTCTGAAAGTATTCGTATGGAGTGTAGCCATGTATGGAAGTGAAACATGGACGATAAATAGTTTGGACAAGAAGAGAATAGAAGCTTTCGAAATGTGGTGCTACAGAAGAATGCTGAAGATTAGATGGGTAGATCACATAACTAATGAGGAAGTATTGAATAGGATTGGGGAGAAGAGAAGTTTGTGGCACAACTTGACCAGAAGAAGGGATCGGTTGGTAGGACATGTTCTGAGGCATCAAGGGATCACCAATTTAGTATTGGAGGGCAGCGTGGAGGGTAAAAATCGTAGAGGGAGACCAAGAGATGAATACACTAAGCAGATTCAGAAGGATGTAGGTTGCAGTAGGTACTGGGATAGAGTAGCATGGAGAGCTGCATCAAACCAGTCTCAGGACTGAAGACAACAACAACAACTGCTGGGTTAGTGGCGTAATAATTGTGGTTTGGTGTAATATTGAGTTTAAGTCTCAGCTGGTGTTTTATAAGGCCAGGAACCAGAATCGGCACAACTTATGTAAAAGAGGACACAGTTATTGTTGCCCGGAAAATTCCTGACACTAATCTTTGAAAACAGACTTCTTATACTAGCAAAATCAATTAATATTATTCGACGATATTGAATTCCATTGCTTGGTAAGGTGACGAGTGGCAAATTTAACTTACGGACTGTTTAAGGGAACGCGACTGCCAACATCTGAAGTGGATATCGAGCCTTGATCGTTGTATTAAACTTAGCACAAAAGTGGTGGTGGCACATAGGATTATTTTTTGTGTTTTTGTTTTGTGCTTTCTATACTGATTTGTGTAGGGAATGGACTTTTTGAATGTCACTCCCTAATGTGGAAGATGTATGGTTCAAGTGGTTCAAATGACTCTACGCACTGTGGGACTTAACATCTGAGGTCATCAGTCCCCTAGAACTTAGATCTACTTAAACCTAATTAACCTAAGGACATCACACGCATCCATGCCCGAGGCAGGATTCGAACCTGCTAGCGTAGCGGTCGCTCGGTTCCAGACTGTAGCGCCTAGAAGATGTATGTGAGATAGTAATTTGATCCTAATAAAGAAAAGTTGAACTGAATTCTGAGTTCGGAGTCTAATTCTACAGTGGAAAAGATTGAACCACCACTAAAATATTCGCAAGTGTCGTAAATAATGAAGAGCTACATTGATACAAAGTAGTTTCAAGTCAGTCTTGCAAAGATAAGTCAGTTATTCCAGCTGAGATTACTACACTCAAAGGATCAATGTCATCTTGAGATTTTATTGCGATTTAAAAATCAGTTATTACAGAGAAGAGATTTAGTTAGATTTCATTAAGGAAAAGGCAAAGGTGTTAACTTCTTTATTCACTTAACGGTTATTTTAAGGATTAAAGAGAGAGAAATAAGGAAAAGAAACAACAAGAAATAACGTTGACAGATCGTAAGAGAATTAATAGAATAGCAGAGATAGCTATCGCTATATCGATGATTTGCAATGAAATTATAACTCTGGTTGCTACTTTCGGAATTACCGTAATAAGAAACGGTTTACTAAATTTAGGTGAACAAGGGTGTAAGACATTGAGATTTAGCGTAAGTAAGTAAAGCGTTGGTCACGGTAAATACTTATTACGCGTTTTTAGGTGATTCTGTTTTTAGTTGATTCTGTTTTATAGTAATGAGTGAAAGATCTTAGGGTAATTTCCAAGAATGATTGCCTATCGAAGTTGCGAGGTCCAAACGATACATATTGAACGTGTGATCCCAAATCGATCATGCGACGCTGGTGGCGGGCGTTATGAGAGTGTTTACGATGGTCACTACAGCAACGCTAGGCGCTCAGTCCGGAACCGCGCGACTGCTACGGTCGCAGGTTCGAATCCTGCCTCGGGCATGGATGTGTGTGATGTCCTTAGGTTAGTTAGGTTTAAGTGGTTCTAAGTTCTAGGGGACTTATGACCACAGCTGTTGAGTCCCATAGTGCTCACAGCCATTTGAACTACAGCAACGACAAAAGAAGAGCGTTACAAAAATACTTGCAGTTGCAAAGGAGACGACTTACGTTACTCGTCGTCGGTGTTGTCGTCATGTGAAAGTCCAGGTGATGTGTTCTCTACGTGAATAATTTCCTTTTTGCCATAGCCTGGGTAAACTCTGCCAATATCAATCAAGAATATGGGTAGTGTGTCACATGCGACAGCTTCTCCCTGCAAACGCAAGTTGTTGAAATAAAGGTACTGAAACAAGTATAGTTCGTCTCTTTGTACTGGGCGCCCTTCTCTTTTAATGGAAGTCAGTTCCACAGCCGGTCTATGCTCTGCGTGTGCACACTGGGGTCATCCGAGGACACGAACTCTACAGAGTGGTTGACGAACTCGTGTTCGAATTCTTCTGCTGTGAGTGTCTTGTAAGACTGAAAACCTTCTGTAATGGCTTTACTACCAGGCAGTATGAAGTGCTTTGTCGGGCACACTAAAGTGACCTGGTTCTCGACAATACTCTGACAACTAAACACTTCCGGGACCTTCATTCTATTCCACCAAATACCCAAACATGATAGATTTCACTCTTTGAAGGTCGTCTTTTGTGGTTCTTCGTTCTTGCTATTTGGGATTCGTCCACTTCAACAACTTTACTCGGTCCACCCATCGGTGCACTGTCGTTCGTCACTACCATATGAGAGACTTCTCTGCGAAATTCGAAATAGTCGCGTACGGTATTAGCAGATAAGCCAGTTTCCGATGCTGTTGCTTGCAAGGTGTAGTCTCGAATCCAGCAAGATAGAAGAATTACGCTTGTCTGGATGGATAATTTGGAAGAGTCGAACTATGTATTCTGTCTGTTACTCGTTCGTTTTCCGCACTGTCTGCAATGAAATTGTAACGGTATGTCAGCATCGAAACTCTTCTTACGAAGTTTTACACACTTCGCGCCACCACTGTCTACACAGACCCTCGTTACTTCATCCGGTAGTACTTCATATTTGCGACAAAAAGTCAAACAATTTGCTGTGCTGGATAAGCATGGAATTTGATTTTTCCATCTTAAAGAATCCGCCGAAGAAATGTCAACACTACCAGACATCCCACTCACTACCGACATAAATCGTCTGGATTTCCCTAGCAACTCACAAAGAATTCGCGGAGGTGTGTAATTTAGAGCAACTAGGGGAACGACGGAAAACAAAAAAAAGACGATCACGAATAATTTATCATAACGCCCGCCACCAGAGTCGCATGAGCGATTTAGGATAGCACGTTCGATATGTATCGTTTGGACCCCGCGACTTCCATAGGCAATCATTCTTGGAAATTACCGATCTTCGCGTAGTAAACTATACCGATCGCTTGCGTGAATGACATAAATAATCAGCGATAGCTGTAGTTATTTGGTGTCAATAAGAGGTCTTAATTATATAAATGAATTACTAATAACGCCATAATTGGCACAAGTTAACAAAAATAACGTACGCAATTTTACTGAGAATTATTGATTTACTTTTGTCAGTAGCGACCCACATTAAGGCTCATTGAACGAGCGTATTTAAGTTTCAGATAACGAGCAGCGTGCACAAGATTTAATTAAATTCTAATTACAATAAGGATAAGTACTGATACTAAAGAGTGTTGACCCTTCACCACTTTAACGCATTGCAACACTGTTGACGAGAATAGCGTTGATAGATTGTGTACGATGTAATAGCGGCATGTAAGGTGTGTACTTGTATTTTAGTCGGATGCGTAGTTTGTGTTGTATTTCCTATTGCATCGACTCAATTAAAAATCGTGGACAAACATTTAACGATTTTATATTAGTACTGGGACTAGGTGCGCCTAGTCTTGAAGGCAGGTGTATTGTCAGTATACAAATTGGAGTCACATCTCGACACGCCACTCTGCATGGATCAGATTGGCATAGCAATATTAACTATAGGCCAGATGTATTTATAGTAGAATACTGAAGCATAGTCAAAAAGCTTCAGTCGGTACTTACCAGCGTTAAATCGAGCTTTGATAACATTAACAAGTGACACAAGCAGACTACGGTAAATAAAGCGAAACTGATCGAAGACTTTGGACAGCGTCTCTCAGTTCTAGAAAGTAACAGTGGATCTCGATCAGAAACCATGATGGTTGATCCAGCTGTTGTGCAGGGGAAGTAGAGATTCCGCGGAAGCCTGTCAGCAAGTATGTCAACATGAACAGATCTTAAAACAGCAATTTGGCACCGTGACAAAAGTGTACAGTCAAACAGAGGTACTCATTGCCGCAGTAGTGCAGTTACCAGCGTGTGAGGACGCTATTACAGGTGGCATGACTGGTTAGAATAGCTGAGACACAGGAAGTACAGTCCTTGGTGCAACTAAGGAAAACCACATCAAGAATAACAAAGGACATTACGAAACGTTAGAATTTTGCAGGGTATCTGTGTTTGGAGGACAGTCGCAGGAACTATGGGAAAATGATTCAGATGCGAAGAAAAGGAGACTATGAATCAGGTGAACTCCAGGACTCTGAAGAGGAACTGGCGTGGATTCAACATCCGATGCCAGTTAGTAGGGATATTTGAAATTATTCCGTCAATGAATTCGAAGATGACGAAAATCTGAGCACTTACTCACTGTCCGAAAATACAGTTTGTTTCCCGATCAAATGAACAACTTTGATCCTCTTATGTTCAATGCGCAATTTGACAATACATTTCGCCTGTCTTGGAGTCCACTGTTAAAGATTAATTTCATATGTGCAGCTTTACGCCCAAACGCGGCGGCACGAATGTGCATACTTACGCAGCACCCCAAGATTTATGGAGAATTTTGTGAAGCCTTTCTGACCGAATATTGGTCGAAGAGTACGCAGGATCATGTCAAAGTGAGCATTTTTATGATGGAAGTATATAGTGATTCCCGACTTCAGAATCCTATCCTTTATTTTAAAGATATGGTACAGCGTAACGAATATCTTGACGAGCCTTATGACCCATTTGAGTTAATTCTGATCTGTTTGACGAAAGTACCACGTTGGTTACAGATAGAAGTCATGATTCCGGACCACAATATGAATAACATTCGCGGTTTTCAGTCCCTGCTGCAGGACTTGGTGTACGAACGTAGCACTGTACCGTAACCACTCGTGCCCCCTGACAACAAACAATACAGAGATTCCAGTCACGCAGATGATTCCAAAGTCAATCACAACCGAATTATTCGAAATGTAACAATGCTCGCAGAAGTCAGAAAAGTTGGAGGCTCCCGGATTCGCCGCGAAATAGCCTATGGCGAAAGAAATGATAATCGGTCAAGGCCAATTTGCAGGGAAGAAGTTGTAGAGATGGAGGCCATGCTTCAGAATGTGGGTCCCATACATGATTTTCTGAGAAATGGGGGACGAGGGCGCACTAGTAACTAGAAATTTCAGTGTAAAGTTATCTCAACCCTCGTGGGAGATCGCAATATGTTTTGTACACACACTTTGATGACATTAGGGAAAACCTTTTGAAGAAAGAGGAGGCAGTAATTGGCTGTGGTTATCCTGTTTTGTGTGCACAGATAGGGGGAAAGACTTTCTGAGGAATGACAGTTACAGGTAGCCATGCAGCCTTCATTAGACAAAAGGTTTCCAATAAGCGTATGAAAAATAGTAACTGGCCTACGTTGCCATTTGGCCTATGTTGCCATTAGCAGGCAAGCTGAAATCCCATTTGTGCGCCAGTCTTTGGAATTCAGAGGAAATTTTCTAATCATTCCGTCATTTACAGTGGACTTGACCCTTGGCCTAGATATCCCTATGCGTTATTGAACGATTATTAATGTAATAGAGGTCTGGCTCAATGGTGCCTCAAAGAAATTACTATCTGATAACTAATCTGGCGTCAGGAGAACTGTAGAGATAGGCACTATCAGGTATGTGTGTCGACACAGGTAGGCTACACAGAACGTAAAGGTCGACAGATCAACGAGGAAATCAAAGTCATGATAGATAACAAGTTAACTAACATCAGTGGTACTGTGCAGAGAGGTCACGACCAGGAAATTCTGTGTTCTCAAATAACTGTCTTTTTCTGAAAGAGTGGGTATGTTTTCTGAATTTCTGTACCGATTCCGAGTCGCAGAGCATCGTAAGTTCACTAGTCACATACAGTCAGTGTTCAGACAAGGAGTCACTGAACCGGTGTCGTTCCCATACAACAGGTGCATCCATTATGTGGAAAAGAAGGAAGGTCAGTTCGTTTGGTTTTAGATACACGAAAAATAAATGACATCACTGAAACAGAGACAGACAGACCAGAGACCACTGAAGAGCTACTACGATGCTTGTCATCGCGTAAAAACGCTCCCTTCAGTGTACCTCAGGGCCAGTTACGGCAAACTAAGGTTTACCGCGAGTGCCGGAAGTACATGGCCTTTTGATGTTTCGGACACTTATCAGTTCTGTACGTTGCCCTTGGAGCTCCGCTTTTAGTAGGGATCTGTACCAAGTTATTCCTGCAGACCTTAAGGAAATGATCACTGTCTACGTATCAGTAATGAAACATTGAAATAGTTGCTCAAGGTCTTTTGACTGAATGGTGTCACAATTGATCTGTCTAAGTCAGATTTTGGCTGTTCCAAGGTGAAATTTCTCTGACGTGTTATCTGCCATTGAGAAATCGACTGAATGCCGGTAAGTTAATTGCAATAAGAGTATACCGTGTTCCATGGACGAAGTGCCAAGTGCGTATCTTGGCCTCGTGGACTACTACAAACAATTTATTGTGCGTTATGTGAAGACACCAGGAATTTGTCGCCACATAGGGAAGAATACTCTGCAGGAAAAGAGTGACAAGATCCAGGGAGAGTTCGAACAGCTAAAGCATGAGCTTTTAGAGGTGATTGTTCTCTCCCTCATGATATGATTAGATTAGATTAATACTAGTTCCATGGATCATGAATACGATATTTCGTAATGATGTGGAACGAGTCGAATTTTCCAATACATGACATAATTAGGTTAATTTAACAACATACTTAAGTTAATATAACAACTTTATTTTTTGTGTTTTTTTGTTTTTCTTTATTTTTTATTTTTATTTTTAAAATTTTTTTATTTTTAAAATTTTTTTTCTTAATTTATATCTAAAAATTCCTCTATGGAGTAGAAGGAGTTGTCATTCAGAAATTCTTTTAATTTCTTCTTAAATACTTGTTGGTTATCTGTCAGACTTTTGATACTATTTGGTAAGTGACCAAAGACTTTAGTGCCAGTATAATTCACCCCTTTCTGTGCCAAAGTTAGATTTAATCTTGAATAGTGAAGATCATCCTTTCTCCTAGTACTGTAGTTATGCACACTGCTATTACTTTTGAATTGGGTTAGGTTGTTAATAACAAATTTCATAAGAGAGTATATATACTGAGAAGCTACTGTGAATATCCCTAGATCCTTAAATAAATGTCTGCAGGATGATCTTGGGTGGACTCCAGCTATTATTCTGATTACACGCTTTTATGCAATAAATACTTTATTCCTCAGTGATGAATTCCCCCAAAATATGATGCCATATGAAAGCAATGAGTGAAAATAGGCGTAGTAAGCTAATTTATTAAGATGTTTATCACCAAAATTTGCAATGACCCTTATTGCATAAGTAGCTGAACTCAAACGTTTCAGCAGATCATCAATGTGTTTCTTCCAATTTAATCTCTCATCAATGGACACACCTAAAAATTTGGAATATTCTACCTTAGCTATATGCTTCTGATTAAGGTCTATATTTATTAATGGCGTCATACCATTCCCTGTACGGAACTGTATGTACTGTGTCTTATCAAAATTCAGTGAGAGTCCGTTTACAAGGGACCACTTAGTAATTTTCTGAAAGACAGTATTGACAATTTCATCAGTTAATTCTTGTTTCTCAGGTGTGATTACTATACTTGTATCATCAGCAAAGAGAACTAACTTTGCCTCTTCATGAACATAGAATGGCAAGTCATTAATATATAATAAGAACAACAAAGGACCCAAGACTGACCCTTGTGGAACCCCATTCTTGATAGTTCCCCAGTATGAGGAATGTGCTGATCTTTGCATGTTACAAGAACTACTTATTTCAACTTTCTGCACTCTTCCAGTTAGGTACAAATTAAACCATTTGTGCACTGTCCCACTCATGCCACAATACTTGAGCTTGTCTAGCAGAATTTCATGATTTACACAATTAAAAGCCTTTGAGAGATCACAAAAATCCCAATGGGTGGTGTTCGGTTATTCAGATCATTCAAAATTTGACTGGTGAAAGCATATATGGCATTTTCTGTTGAAAAACCTTTCTGGAAACCAAACTGACATTTTGTTAGTACTTCATTTTTACAGATATGTGAAGCTACTCTTGAATACATTACTTTCTCAAAAATTTTGGATAAAGCTGTTAGAAGGGAGATTGGACGGTAATTGTTGACATCAGATCTATCCCCCTTTTTATGCAAAGGTATAACAATAGCATATTTCAGTCTATCAGGGAAAATGCCCTGTTCCAGAGAGCTATTACACAGGTGGCTGAGAATCTTACTTATCTGTTGAGAACAAGCTTTTAGTATTTTGCTGGAAATGCCATCAATTCCATGTGAGTTTTTGCTTTTAAGCAAGTTTATTATTTTCCTAATTTCAGAGGGAGAAGTGGGTGAGATTTCAATTGTATCAAATTGCATAGGTATGGCCTCTTCCATTAACAGCCTAGCATCTTCTAATGAACACCTGGATCCTACTATATCCACAACATTTAGAAAATGATTATTAAAAATATTTTCAACTTCTGATTTTTTGTTCGTAAAGTTTTCATTCAATTTGATCGTAATACTGTCTTCCTCTGCTCTTGGTTGACCTGTTTCTCTTTTAATAATATTCCAAATTGTTTTAATTTTATTATCAGAGTTGCTGATTTCAGACATGATACACATACTCCTGGATTTTTTAATAACTTTTCTTAATATAACACAGTAGTTTTTATAATTTTTGATAGTTTCTGGGTCACTACCCTTTCTTGCTGTCAGATACATTTCCCTTTTCCGGTTACAAGATATTTTTATACCCTTAGTAAGCCATGGTTTGTTACAAGGTTTCTTATGAGTATATTTAACTATTTTCTTGGGGAAGCAGTTTTCAAATGCATTTACAAAAATGTCATGAAATAAATTATATTTTAAATTGGCACCAGGTTCACAGTACACCTCATCCCAGTCTAACTGCTGTAGGCTTTCCCTGAAATTTGCAATTGTTAAATCGTTGATTGAACGTACTACTTTCGAGGACTGTTTAGTATTGCTGAATGGAGCTATGTCATATATTGTAACTAGCTGAGCACCATGATCAGAAAGACCATTCTCAACAGGCTGAGCATTTATCTGGTTAAACTTATCTTGGTCTATAAAGAAGTTATCTATCAGTGAGCTGCTATCCTTTACCACCCGAGTAGGAAAATCAATAACGGGTGTCAAATTGAAAGAACCGAGTAATACTTCAAGGTCATTTTTCCTATTACCCTCTTTCAGAGAATCTACATTGAAGTCCCCACAAATAATAATTTGCTTCCCCCTGTCTGACAGATAGCACAACAAGGAGTCCAAATTTTTCAGAAACAGATGAAAATTTCCCGATGGGGACCTATGTACAGTTACAATTATAAATGTGCCTTTATTTAATTTAAGCTCACAGGCACATGCTTCTATATGTTTCTCTACACAAAACTTTTTTGTTTCTATACTTTTTGCACAATGATAACTTTTGACATATATGGCAACTCCTCCTTTCTCCATATTTTCTCTAATTACACGTGCAGAGAGCTTATATCCACTTACATTTACCTTATCCATATCAGTAACAATGTGATGCTCAGGCAGGCATAGTATATTTCATTCTCAGCTTCTAAATCTTCTAAACAAACCAGAAGCTCATCTACTTTATTCTTTAAACTTCCAATATTTTGATGAAATATACTTACATTATTTTTAATTATACTTTTATGAGAATCTTTCCTTATTCTAACATTTTCAGTACTCTCCTGTCTGAGTTTCTCATTGTGCTTAGGCCTAGTTCCTATACCAGTGGTTACATGGTGTTCAGAGAGGCAGATTATGTCAACTGGGTTGGGTGACTTTAATTCATCAATGCAATTACCTAGGACTGAGATACAACTTGGTGGAGATAAAATTTCTGGTGATTGGTGAGAATTTATAATTGATAGCTGTGATTGGTGATCAAATGTGCTAGAATTGTGCTGTTTAATTTCTTTCCTAAACTGAAGATTTGTTTCAATCCTGACCTCTCGTAGAACTTGACATCTTTCTGTCTTACCTATCCTAAAAAAAGGTGCTGCTCCAACACCTGTAACCACTGGTATTTTACCATTCATGGCAGTGCCTCCCCCCCCTTAAATTTCCTGCTATTACCTCAGCCAGTTTCCCCTTCCCTTTCCTGTTGAGATGTAGGCCATGCCTGGTATAGTCCCACCTACTGAGATAATCAATAGGAACCACACCAATATGAGCCCCCGCACCCGACCCAAGCAGCCGTTCCAACTCCAAATTAACTCTCCCAACAGAAGAGTCCAAATGAGGCCGGTCATGGCGTCTCAGGACAGATACAAATTCAACATTGGTGTGTCTCGATGCCGACGCAATCTTTACCAGGTCACACTCTATACTGTACCCAGGATCTCTGTCGATTCTGTTCCCTGTCCCTCCCACAATAACCACGGTGTCTTCCCTGGTAAATCCTTTACAGAGTGAACCTAAATCCTCTGTCACCTGATCCAGACTAGCACTTGGTTTGAAAAAATTTATGACCTGGTATTCTGGTCCTAATTCCTCCTGCAGAAGTTGGCCTACACCTCTGGCATGAGAACTGCCTAGCAACAAAACTTTCTTCCTTTTCGATGACTTTCCTACATTCTTTTTCAATTTCCTATTGAAAGTTTGTTGTGTCCTGTCTACACCTACCTCTGCTTGAGGCTCATCAGTTTCTAACTGAAGCAACAGGTCAAACTTATTTTTGACATTCACCACAAAACTGTCAGACTTAGTTCTAGGCCTGTTCCTTCTGCTACCTGTTGCCACTTCCCACCTCTCTTTGCCCTTCTCCCTCCTTAACCTGTCCAGATCTTCCCTAGCCTGATCTAGCTCAGCCTGAAGGGCAGCAATTTTCCCCTCCTGTTCCACTATCTTCCTATCTCTGCTGCAAATCCTACATAACCACTGATGAGCCTGATCCACTTTCCCAACACCCAAGCCACTGCAGTCCCCCCAGTGAAAAAAACTACTACATCCATCACACCAAACCCCGGAACTAACAATTCTACGGCAAGTCAGGCACTTCTCACTCATGGCAAAAATAATACTTTAGCTAGAATAAATCAATTAAATTACCGAAAATCAAAAAAGACGTTACAAGAATTAAGCCTATTCACAAATGTATATAAGCAAGTTTCTGATTTAAAATTCCGCTGTTTTTCTGAGATCTGTATTAAAACAATGAAGGTATACGCTATTTATTATATATTTCACTCGATGGAATGAAAAAAAAGGACAATTAAACGAGATACTTTAACTTTGATTCTCCAAAAACGTTACGAGAATTAGGCCTATAAACAAATGTATATAGGCAAGTTTCTGATATAAAGTTACGCTGTTTTTCTGAAATCTGTATTAAAACAATGAAGTTATACGCTATTTACGGTAGTTTACTTATTTGTTACCGAGAAACTAGTTAAATTACCGTGAAACAAGAAACAAACACGTTTACAAAATTTAAGCCTAAGCGCGACTTCGCGAAGTGACGATCTTTTCGTGTTTTCTGAAAAAATACGCAAAGAAAAGTCAAACCTTTAATGACAAGACTAAACGATACACTAATGCACGTATTTAATTTGTTGTCGGCGTTAAACTAAATTATATTCCTGTCTAAATCACTTAACTTTCTGGAAATGGTTTCTCGCGTCACTTACTAGGCGGCCATGAACTTAAATTAGGGGCTTCTGCGTAACTACCGGCAGCTAGTGGTTTGAGCTCGGTGTGCGTCTGTTCCAAGAAGAAGATCGATATGAACAAGTCATTCAGAGGATGATTGCGTTTGCCAGTTGATTCTTAAACATTACCGAAAGAAATTATTTGACGACTGAATTGCAGGCTCTCGCAATCACCTGAGCATTCACGCATGTTCAGTATTTTCCGTTTGGGAGGAACAGAAAAGTCTACACCGACCACTGGGTGCTGCAGTTACTGATGTCTGCGAAACTTTAACGCGGAAAGCTAACGAACGACATGGGCATTAGTCCTTCAGGAATTTCACAACACATTACATCCCAGATAAAGAAAACATAGTTGTTGACACTTTGTCGAGAGCTTTTCCAGGTATCACGTCTGAACTCTGAATGTCCTGATGAGACAACTGCATGTATGTCGTGTATCTCAAGGTAGCCCCATCTGCGAACTCCGTGGGGACGACGCTTAGAAATATTCGACCCAGCAAGAAAAAATCTCATCCTGAAGGAAGTGACAGGTAAGTGGTACGACTGTAATCAGGTGACTGCCAGGAATTTCTATAAAGTATAGAATGGAATCGTGTTCCAATGGAGGGATGTTGCGAGTGATGAGTGGGTGCTGTATTTACCAGAGAAATTTGTCAGCAAACTTGTCTGGTATGTGCACATAAGCCACTCACACTCGGGCTCAAGAAAGCGATTTAAGAACTTATGGGATTGGCATACTTTTCTAACATGGAGAAAAGCATACACAGAGTTCCCATATCAATCAAGATATACCAGTTGGTGAAACCTTCTACAGGATCACACAAGACTAAACTGTACCCTATTGTACCAACTAGACTAAAAGAATTAGCTGCCATTGACCTTTCTGGACCAGTACCTCATACAGAATGTGCGTTTCGCACTCGAGCTCCCGTCTGTCGTGTTCACTCCTTTGAGATTTGCTGCAGCATAGCTAGTCACTAAGGCGTTTGTGAACAATTTTCTTAAGTAGTTTCGTTACGTAGAAAAGACTCGTATGTCCAAGACTTTCAAGAGGTCATAAATAAACTGCCTGATGGATCTACCGGGATGGTTACGATTCTCGTGCATAAGAACAAGTCACCAACCGACCGACTCAGGGAATGAACAGAGTACCCCACGATGTGTAAGAATAGGCAGAAAAAAAACAGTGATTGGATTAAGAGACAAGTTCAGAAGAGAAAGGAGCACCAGAACGGGAGAATAGGGGATTTTAAGGTGTTTATTGGTCAAAAAGTCTTAGTGAGAATGTTTCATATGTCAAGGAAGCAGCAATATCTGTCTCACAAGTACTTCAACCTTTATGTGGGACCCTTTAGGGCCAAGAAGATTGTTCACCGAAATTTTGACAAGCTGGAAAGTCTCATCATAAGTCGGTGTGCTCATTGCTGAGCGTCGTGACCCCATGACCCAAGCGTCTCCATCCCGGGCGGTTGCGAGCTTCTCTTAGCGCCTGCTGAAGAGGTAGACCGAAGATCTTGATTTGATCCATCTGCTCGTTGCTCTTCGTCTCATGCCCCCAATCTTTCCTTGCAAGATTATTTTCTCTACATTTTCTCCATCTCTTCTCACAATATGGCCAAAGAACTGGAGAATTTTTTCGGTGACTCGAAAATAAAGGCGTCTGGAGATTCTGAGTTGTTCAATAATGGACAAATTTGTTCTTCTTTCGGTCCATTTTACGCGTAGCATCCTACACCACCATCAAAGCTCAAAGTCTACGAACTCGAAAACACAAAGTTATACAACATTTAATTAATCTCAGGAAATTTCATGAATAAGCACACAGAATAAAATATAGTAGACGAAGTCATGCTCAACCGTCCATAAAATCAGTAGAGTTGTAATTGAATGCTGAATGTGTGTGACTACTTTAATCAGTGGTTCTTCGACAGATAGGTGGTGTTCCTTTGATCAGTTGTGCCATTTTTCTGTTGTGTTGTTTGTGTTAGAGTTGTTAGAGGAGATGTTGGTACTGTAGTTTTCCCTTAGAAGTAAACTTTAACTTCAAGAAGTCATGTGTTGAGCCTAATTGTTAGCGGGGCAGATTGAGCTATTGAAATTATTTTAAGTTTGTTTTCTTTTTTCCCAGTGGCCAAACGCGATGGGCGCTGTTTCCCAACATTCCAGATGCTGGGGAAGCACTGACGAAACTGAAGTCGACATTTAGTAACTGGTGTTAATGTGGGTCCTGTACTTATGCAGGAAATTCGAGCTCTATGCTGCAGGAAGAAATAAGTGAAATGACAAATGAGATAGGAAGTACGGATTAAAAGCTATGCAGTATGGAAGTATTCATCTGAACATGGAAAGAAGGAAATGATCAAAGCAAAGTATCCATGTAGCAATCAATACCACAGAATGTGAGCACTAAGGTACTGAAACAGGTTACATCTCCACGTTTCTATTTGCAAATACAGGTTATTTGGAGAAGTATTATGCTATGTTTTTATATCTCAAGAGCCCAGTTGACGTTACTAATATACTGACGGGAAGAAAAACTGCAACACCAAGGAGGAGTTGTGTGACATAAACAAAAGTTGGTAGTCGTGTTTGTACATCTGTGTCTACTTAAATTTCGTTACAGTCACATAAGAGTGGCGCTAATAGCACCACTATGAGGATTCAAACAAGGGGTGTTTTAAATACATTCTATAATGGTCATGAGCGTTAGTTATCTTTGATACTGGATGTGATGAGTTGATGTTAGTCGAGAATACCTTTAGGGCGACAAAGATGCCATTATCAACACCTCACTAACAAGGGGAGGCCGCCAATTGTGAAATTCAGATTCGATTCATGCTGCGCATAATACAAGCTCATGGCCAGAGGTGTAATGTGGCAAAGCACCAAGATGCACTTCTCAGCCGTTGCCGAGAAAATCGACAGTTAAAAGAAACCGTTGCGGTGAAATACTCTCTACGATTAATAGCTTTCTACAGCGTCGTGGCGCAGCGGTAAGCGCTCGGGTTCGTAATCCGAAGGGCGCCGGATCGAATCTCGCGCCATGCAATTTTTTTTTATTATTAGTTTCTCCATTTTTCCGTTTGTTTAACAGGGTGTACCAAAGCTCTCACATCCGCACTGATTTTCGACGATGTTATAAGTTGCGCTAGGGACCGCATCTACCTTCTTTCGAAGTTAGCAGGTTACTACGCTGTTATGCGGCAGCTCGTTTCGGCCCATTCAACATCTGTCCTTCAAGTGTAACGAGCGAGTAACGGAGTTTATATTTCATACCTGCCACAGCAAATTTGTGTTCGTGGGGTCTCTATTCCAATTCGAACGTTTGACTTACGCTATACGTACTCGTTTCGGAATATCGTTTCTACGTCTTCCGTTAACTATACGTGTTTAACATTATGAAGACAATTAGTAACATTTGTGAAATAAAACTTTGTTTGCAGAAAACATAATGATGTTCGAAGTCGCCAGTTTCTCCACGACAAACGACGTTCAACAACTTATTATATGCATAATCGTTGCAACTGATTGCCGGGAATTATATATATATATATATATATATATATATATATATATATATATATATATATATATATATGTGTGTGTGTGTGTGTGTGTGTGTGTGTGTGTGTGTGTGTGTGTATACACATTTGAATTACAAAAAACAAATACTAAAAAAGAGTTTGCATGGCGTGAGATTCGATCCAGCGACCTTCGAATTACAAACCCGAGCGCTTATCGTTGTGCCACGACGCTGTAGAAAGCTATTAATCGTAGAGAGTATTTCACCGCAACGGTTTCTTTTAACTGTCGATTTTCTCGACAACGGCTGAGAAGTGCATCTTGGTGCTTTGCCACAGTACACCTCTGGCCATGAGCTTTTATTATGCGCAGTATGAATCGAATCTGAATTTCACAATTGGCGGCCTCCCCTTGAAAGTTTGATTGAGGTCGTGCGGTCGTGCAATAGGGCTACAAGAAGTTGGCTATTCCTCCTGCGATACTGCATAAAGATTTGGCAGGAATGTAGCCACTGTTCATGACTACTAGCAGCGGTGGTCAAGAGAATGTACGATCCGAAAAGGCACGTGGGATTGCCGAGAGGGAAGACCGCCGCGGTTTTTGACTCGGCGCCAGTGATGGCCATGTGTTAGGTAGAATGGGGCCAGTTGAGGGTCCGAAACCAACCAGCTTGCTACAAACGCTGGACCTACACATGGAGTTATCATGTGAGGTATGATTTTCTTTCACAGCAAGAACACTCTCAACGTTATCTCACGCTCCCTGACTGAAAATTTGTATGTCCATCTGGTGATTTGACCGGTTGCAGTGCCATTGATGAACAGCATTCCAGGATAACGCTTGCCCTCTTAGTGTGGTTGTAGCTCAACATACTGTGCACAGTACCGACATGTTGCTTTGGCCTGCTTGATTATCAGATTCCTCTCCATTCGACCACATATGGAACATCATCAGGTCACAACTCCAGCATCATCAATAAATACGAGTATATTACCCACCTCCGTGTCCATGTACGAAGTGCAACAGGCATAGAGCTCCATCCCACAAACTGGCATTTGGCACCTGCACAACATAATACATTCACTGGTTACTATGTAACAGTATTTGGGCATGGGTGTATGTGTTTGTCCTTAGGATAATTTAGGTTAAGTAGTGTGTAAGCTTAGGGACTGATGACCTTAGCAGTTAAGTCCCATGAGATTTTACACACATTTAACAATATTTCACATTTGCAATGGCTTATCTCGCACTTATATTAACTTGTGATCTTGCAGTGTTAATTATTTAAATATGTTGCCTAAACAAATATATTCGCAATATTTCATTACATAATATTTCCTCCCGCTCCTATGATCATAAAATCTTTTCCAAGCCACGTTAGTCTTCGATGATTTATTTGTTTGCAATTGTTCTCTTAGCTAATGTAAAGTGTTAAGAAGTAAGTTTTATGTTATTAGGTAAGATAATAAATAGGTCTGTCTTGATTAGAATCCAAATGAAATAGCTTTCACTTTGTTAGGTAATTTTTTGGATTTGAGTCCGCCAGTTCTGCAAAACACCGTTTTTCTCAGTATCCAAATATGTTTCTGCACCACTGTGCCATCATCAGTGGGTTTTCCTTTTTATTTATTCTGCGATGTGAACATTTTTTTACATGATTATAAAATTATGTGCATTTTTAGCTCAAACAACAGATCGTTTCTTTTTGTAAATACCGTTACATTTGGAGAGCATGAATTTTCTGGACCACTTTTGTGTTAATTATTACAGGTAGCTTGTCATCTGCAACCAAGCGATGTTGATGATAAAGTTTTTTTGCTGGGAGTTAACCTATCTTCTGGAGCGTCATTTAGTTTTTCGCGATGTTTTCGCGCCTATTTTCCTACTTACTTACGTTTTCGTGTGGCAAGCACTTCCATTCTCCGCATCATGCTGAGGTGTTGTGATGCATACGTAGCAGTAACAAGTATTTTCCACAAATAACGTAGTAAAACGCTTTTCACTACACCAGAACACAGTGTGATTGTGGTTTGTTATGTGTCCCAGCCCAGTCAGTGTCCATTTGTTCACCAGAGAGTGCGGCGCAAAATTTGAATTTTATTTGCATTTTATCTTTGTGTGTGTGTGCGTGTGCGTGTGTGTGTGTGTGAGTGTGTGTGTTTTCTGTGTGCTTCTTATCTGTGTGTGTTGTCCTTTATATGGCATTTCTTTTTGTGTGTAAATGGTGCGTCTTTGTAGATTTTAGTTATCTATTTTTCGTGTGTGTGTATGTGTGTGTGTGTGTGTGTGTGTGTGTGTGTGTGTCTGTGTCTCTGTCCTTGCAGAGTGTAGTGTATTCGTTTAAGACCTGTTTTCCTTCCCCTATTGCCTTCTGTATATGGAAGTTTTCCTCAATGGTCAGTTTGCTGTATAGGCTGTGGCTGGGTTTTAGTATTCTTAAGTCTGTTTCTATTGTGGTTGGGTGGTGGTTGTTGGCTACAAGGTGGTCAGCAAATGTGCTATGGGAGCTGTTGTTTTTTAAAGCTCTGAGATGTTCCGAATATATTGTTTTGAAGTTTCTGCATGTTTGTCCTACGTACACTGAGTGGCAGATGTTGCATGTGAGTTCATATATTCCTGACCTGTTAAATTTATCCATGGGTGTTTCTTGTGCTGTTTGGGTACTGAGAAAAACGGTGTTTTACATAACTGGCGGACCTCAAATCCAAAAAATTTAACTGAAAACACGGCCAATACAAGGAGCTGCAAATCAAAAAGATGGATATTTGTTAGGTAAGTTTGAAAATTAGTTTTGCTTGGTTCACAGTGTACTGAAGGAAGAATATAAAGTCAGTCTGCTTGTTTTTTGGTGGCTTTAACTCAGATCTGATTTAGTTCTCATCAAGTAACCTTGTGTGAAGGATCTCTCTCATTTTATAAAATTATTGTACAGCCATTTGTTGCTTGCACCACTGATAACAAGAACATTTAGTGGGATCTATATTGCCTTGCTGGTAATCATGTTCCATATTGTGACGGCGAGTCTTCACAGAAGGCCATACTGCTGGTGTGACTGCTGTGTTCTGGTGTATGGGTCATCACGGCCTAACAGGACTGTGGTGGAGCTTGCAGGGGAGGCCTGCGCCCTCAGCTTCGGAGGTGGCAGCCTTGAGAGGGTGTGAGCGGCTCCGCCTCCTGCTGACATACTGCTCAGGGCCGACTGAACAACCTTGACACACTTGGTACCCCAGGGTGATCCGCTATAGCACACGCCCTGCTGCTGTCGGGCCAGATCTCCAACTTGCACCGGTTTTACCATGAGGCCTCCACAGTGAGTCCTCATCCGAGAATTCTCGAGTATCCACCATGTTGCTGCCTATCAACGAAAGTGGAAGCGGAGCTTCTCAATGGCTCGAGACCTGTCAACACTATGGAGCTCACCTGCTTGTCTGCTACTGGAATCCTACCAGCAGTAGCTGACGAAGAAGACGATAGCGCATTCCATAGAAATAACAGAGAGTATTCTGTAGCTTCATTCACTGAACTCACTGTTGTGGCCCATTGGATGCAAAGATCACGTCTATTCAGATTTCGTGCCAGTCGCATAAGAATGGCGTTAGTAGCGCCCCTATTAGGATGAAGATCGGATTTGCTTTAATTATGCGCTACTGTTGTGAGTGCTAGTTACCTTTGACACTGGATGTAGTGAGTCGATATTAGTCAAGAATGCCTTTAAGATGACGAAGATATCTTTATAATCACCTCACTGGATTCTAACAAGGTCGTGTAATGGGGCTATGAGAAGCTGGATGTTCCTTCGGCGATACTGCAGAGAGACTTGGTAGGAAAGTAGCATTTGTACATTACGGGAGTGTAAAGTCGCAAAAAGGCTGGGTTGCAGACAACCGTGTGGCACTACCGAGAGGGAAGACCGTCGTGTTGGGCGTATGGCTGTGGCGCATAGTACTTCATCATCAGTAGCAATCTGAGCAGCTGTTGGCATCATAGTGACACAAGGAACTGTTCCAAACCGGTTACTGCAAGGACAGCTCTGAACCAGATGCCCTGTAGCGTGAATTCCACTGACCCCAAATCATTAGCCGGCCGGTGTGGCCGAACGTGTCTAGGCGCTTCAGTCTGGAACCGCGCGACCGCTATGGTCGCAGGTTCGAATCCAGCCTCGGGCACGGATGTGTGTGATGTCCTTAGGTTAGTTAGGTTTAACTAGTTCTAAGTTCTAGGGGACTAATGACCTCAGCAGTTGAGTCCCATAGTGCTCAGAGCCATTTGAACCATTTGAACCATCTGAACCATTTGTTAAGTCCCATAGTGCTCAGAGCTGTTTGAACCATTTTGAACCCAAATTATTGCCATTTGTGACTTTAGTGGTGTCAAGCGAGAGCTCATTGGAGGGTAGGGTAGAGATCTGTTGTTTTCCGATGAAAGCTGGTTCTGCGCGGGTGCCGGCAAATGCCGTGTGTTGGTTAAAAGCAGGTCAGTTCAGGGCCTGCAACCAACTGTTTCCATCCTAGACACACTGGAGTGGGATGCGATTTCGTAAGACAGTAGGAGTACTCTCACGGTAATCTCACGCACCCCCACTGCGAAATTGCACATCAGTCTGGTGATTCGACCTGTTGTGCTTCCATCGGTGACCCGCATTCCAGGGGGTGTTTTCTAACAGGTTAATGCTCGCCCACATACCGCTGTTGTAACCTAACATACTCTACAGACTGCTGACATGTTGCCTTGGCCTGCTCGATCACCTGTCTCCAGCCGAGCACGTATGGGACCCAACTGGATGTCAACTCCAGTGTCATCCACAGCCACCATTAAGCATCCCTGTATTAACCGACCAAGTGCAACAGGCATGGAACTCAATCCCACAAACTCACATCTGGCACCTGTACGAGACATTTCCATGCTTGCGTTCAACATTCTGTTGGTTACGCTGGTTATTAATGTACCATCATCTTACATTTGCAAAGGCTTACCTCACGCTTACATTAACCTGTGATCTTGCAACGTTAATCACTTAAATATCTTACATAGAAAAATGTATGTGAAATTTCATTATCCTACCTTAATTGTTACTTATTGTTGTGATTTTTATTTCCATCGGTGTACAAAGGCACTATCAATCTATAGGTTTTATTTTGTTCACTTCTCTGGACAGTTTAAACTGTGTCACATAAACACTAGAAATGTGAATCCCTGATCTGCGTACTTGTAACTGTATTCCCTTCACGCCTAATTCGGACACGTACAACGAACATTCATGATGTGAATTGATGGTTTTGAGTGTCAACGTCTGACATGCCCTAGAAGGAAGGAGACTCTGTAGCAAACACAGATAAATATTGGCCAGGACATACTTTTCCTGGTACTATGACAGTGTGAGCACGAACTTATGGACCTTTTTTTATTTTTCTGGTTATACTGTCACAATTCAACACAAAGGCAATCCGTCAGTGGTAGGGCATGAATTCGATGAGTTGCCGTAGGTATCAGTACAATCATTAGGGAACAAGAACTGTAGAAAATGAGAAGACCCCGATAGTGACTGAACTTTATTATTGGTACAGAAACGCCTGGGTAGACTCTATGGAGTCATGAGCCATTTTGCACTTCTTGCACTTTTGCACAATGCTGAACACTATAGACACTTATCTTTGCGCTCCCTTTGGAGAGGTAAAAACAGCTGCTGTCATGTATTATTCAGAGCATTTACTTTCTCAGTAAATTAAAAATTTGGATTCTTGTCGTACCAACTTCTACGAGTTGAATGGTGAAAGGAATAATGTTTGGAGTCTCACGCCCCATCGACGTCGCGGTCATTACAAATGGAGCACAAATAACCACAGGGGAAAGACGACGGAGCTAATCAACCGTCCTCTTTTCAAAGGAAGTATCCCTGTGTTCATCTTAACATGTCTATGGAAATAACAGAAAACGAAAATTTTTATGGTCGGGTGGGGAACTGCACATCGTTCCACTAAATTCAAGGCCAGCCTGTTTTCTACTGCGCCTATTATCTTGGTATCGGTTCACAATCTCTCGTATGTGCATTTATTCGTTCATCTTAAATAGTGTACTACAGATCGATGTTTCCCACTGTTTCTGGTTTGTGTCGCATTTGTTTCCTGAATAGTCCACCAAACTGATGTACTTAGTTAAAAAGTCACGTGACGACATCAGACTGTCGGTTTATTAGGGGACATATCGAGATGCATTTTGTCCAATTAAAGTGAATTTTTGCCAATGCTGGATATGGTGGCGGTGCCCTCCAGCGCTGATTTGGAGCTCTTTTAATCATATCGGACACAGTACAATGTCACGAGCATGAGGATATTTGTTCTACAAGTCAACACGAACAGGCTACTAATTAGCTCAACAGTGTGCATGACGAAACAGGTTCCATGCGTTGAACTACTAGTGGTATTAGTTTCGCTATGGCTACATTTACAGGTAGTAGCATCACATTGTAGTAAATGTAATGGCATAAATGCACTTTATTTTTCTTGTTTTACTGGTGTGTACTAACGACTATGAATATTTCGCTCAACCATATTCTAATAGGTACCTGAGTCACTGAGGAGGAAATCTGCTGCTACGCCGCTGGACACTGAAGACCGACCGCAGATGGCTGAATGTTTTCAGGCCACATTTTTTTCTGAGCTCACAATCACAGTCCTACTATATAGTCGTGTGGAGATAGCACCCCTTTTTCGAGAAAAATACATTTTTTTCAGAGTTCTTGATATATGTGCCATAATTCTAGAGTTCTTTGTACAAAATTTGAATAGTTCTGCAGAATTTAGCGAAGAAAACAACAATACTCGAAAAACTTTTCGTATAGAAAATATACTTTGTCAATTTTCGCTAAGAGTAAATTCGTACAACAGTTCTGAGGACAATTCAGAACAGAACCCAAAGTGCTCTGTCGAAAATCCTAATAACATTTTTTGTGGCGATCTAAATTGATTTAATGTGGGACACACTTTCTCTACGGAAAGTATATATACGTACAACAGTTCTGAAGACAGTTCGGGACACCATGTGAAGAGTTCTATCGAAAATCCTAGTAGCATTCTTTTGTGCAGGTAATAGTTTATGAGGTAATTGCAACTTGATTAGGAACCCCATAAGATCTCCTACTGTGAAGCTGGCACCCTTTTTTTTCAGAAATATATATTTTTTCAGACTTCTTGATAGATATGATATAGATTTCTGTGCACAAAATTTTAATAGTTCTGCAGAATTTAGCGAAGAAAACAATAATACCCGAAAAAAATTTCGTATCGAAAACATTCTTTGTTAATGTTCGCAAAAAGTAAATTCGTACAACTGTTCTGAAGACAGTTCAGAACTGTACACCAAGAGATGTATCGAAAATCCTAGTAACATCTTTTGTGCATCTAATAGTTTACAAGATAATTGCAATTTAAGGAGGAAACCTTTTCACTTACTGTGAAGTTAGCAACCTTTTTTTGAGAAATGCATATTTTTTTCAAATTTCTTGATGGATATCCCATAGTTCTAGAGTTCTTTGTACAAAATTTGAATAGTTCTGCAGAATATAGCGAAGAAAACAACAATGTATAAGATAGCTGCTTCAGGAACCCTTTCCTTCTGGTAAAATTCATACTGTTGCCACAATAAATCACTTGCACATAGATTCCAACCGTATTGATCATTACAAAAATATAACAATGGAAAAACGGCGCACATTTCTTGCAGCGTTGTACAAAGCATTCAGCTTATCCGTTGTGAAAATACCCCACTTGACGCTAAAGTAAAATTTACAGTGGATGGCTTCCGTTTATCTCCAGTGTTAGCATCTATCGAATTATCTGTATGCAAATGTGATGCCAGGATGACACACTTCCCCTTTTTAGGCACGGAGGAAACTAGAGTTCAGTCTTGTGGAAGCCAAAAACGGAACTGCGGGCTGCCCTTCCTTTACTGATAGCAAACTCTAGAGAAATATCACGCTTGTTTTTCTTCATCGTGCTAACAAAAGAAAAAATTCTCCCTTTATAGCTCTACTATCAATCCAATATTAGTAAACCAGTTATTCTCTTCCACATTTCGAAGTGACTTACATATAGATTAACACACTCACAGAACAACATCGAAATGTTAATTGCTCAGTTGGTACAATCCTTCTTGTTGCAACACAGCGTATATTTCCAAATTTTACAGGTAAAATCAGAATCCACAAAAGCATAGATTTGAAATGCATGTTTCTTAGTTTTGATAGGTACATATTGGCAAAAATTGCACCTTCCGCAGAATCCTTCCAGCTTCCTGTCTACTGTAACATTTTATCCGAGGGTATAAGATTTCTGGTAGTTGCGTACAAACACAGTAAATACTTCCCGAATTGCTGTTAGCTTGTCTAAATGTCTCCTTTCATCACGAATAGCGCGACTTTAAAATCTAAGGCACCCCACAATAAATCTGAAACGTTTTATGTATGAGGCGAAATTTTTCAGTGCCATCCCCATCATTTCCACACAGATCTTCCAGGCTTTATCTGTTACTTTTGTTAACAATAGTTAAAAACAAGAAACTGATGAAGGCTTTCAATTCAATAACATCTATTGATTTTACCCCTCTCTCACGCTGAAATGAAGCTTTGACGCTCTCAAAATGCTGATTTGAATACATAACTACAATACACAAAGTATCGTCATCTATGAGACAATTACAGCATCACAAGCTGCTTTGGCTGCGCCTATTGGTCCAGGTAAATTTCGTATAATATTATTATCTTTGAACAATATGCTTTGTATTTCTTCAACGTGATCTAGTACATCCCACTTAAAATAATAAAATTCCTATAAAATAATGCAAACAGGCGCGTATTAATTTGATATTTTACGTTCAGATAGCGGACACTGACGATTAAACAGTTCAAAAAGAATTAAAGTGCATTTTGCATTCTGGATGAGCTTTGTACTATTTACTACGATGATAAACAAATAAATTAATTGTTGAAATGAAATACGAAAGGGTGCAGTGGATAAAAATGAGCAATTGGCTCACATCTCATCAACAGAGCACTAGCGTCGATACTGAATCATACAATAACGAAAAGCATACAGAGGAAGGAAGCTATAACGAGAAGGTGAAAGTGCTGCTAATTGTTGACAAGTAATTTACAGAATCACACAACAATGACAAGCATACAGAGAAGGGAAGCTATTAACGAGAAGGCGCCAATACTGCCAATTGTTGAAAAGTAATTTACAGAAAATTTCGATGTACATCAATCTGAACAGCTGCGCTCGATAGAAGGATAATAAAAACCCTGATGCGTCCCTGAGACCTCACAAGACCAAAAACTGTTAAACAAAGCACAGCAATAATGAACACATGAACTGCCACTTTTAAACAATCGGCAAGTGACATCAGTGTAGCAGTTACAATAGTGGCAGCATCAAAGCTTCTCGCGGTAGCATCAAAGCTAACGACTAAAACAGCTGCACTTTTTGGGTGGCGTGCACCGCGTCATGTGAAGGCGCCCACCAGCGCTGCATTTCGCTCCTTGACCTGCCGTTAATGAGTACACGCAACAATACTACTCTCATTCATGCGAATAATCGGTATGCTCGTACAGTCAGAGCTCTTGTGCAGTCGGTGCCTGTTGTGAGTCGGTGCTGTTGTGTAAGAGGTATTTATGAACCATAATACCCATAAAAATGTACAATCTACCAAATTGAAACGTCTTCTCAGCATGATGGAATTTAAAGTGATTGATGATAGATGCATTGAATTCCCTACGTCTCATCCGGTCTTCCAAAAACTGTCCGATGCCATGGCCGACATCGGCTCGAAAATCTCTTCAAAACATATTTACACAACAATTAACGAAGATCGTAATGTTCTCCTTACTTTTGTTAGAAACACCTTCAGGCTGGAATGTTTCGTTGAAGGAAAAGACGATGATAGAAAAGATGTGTAGTGGAATATTTTTGGTTCTTCGTTCAACAAGGACATGACAAAGCTATATGACCTACTACTGTCAGCAGAATAATGGTCTACCATACAACCAACAAACAGGAAGCTTGGGTTGCCTTCAAGACTGGAAATAGGGAAATGAACCGATTTGATGGCTGATAAAATTTATGAACATCACAAAATTCCATGTGCCTTTTCTTTCAAATACGCGAAAGTGTGTGAAAGCTCAAGTTCAAAGTACTTCTTGTATATCAAAGGGAGATGTACAGAATGCGGAGCCAATTTCGAAGGGATTGCTCTGAAGAAGCCAAAAAAGGACAACGATATTATTCTAAACTGCAGACTTTCCAATTTTTCCGATGATAGTAATCACTTGGAAAGAAGACACCTTCGTGGCACGAGGAGACAACAATTAGCTGCCAAATTAGTTGATAGCAGGATGCCTGAAGCTCTTTGGCGAAATGATGAAGCGAAAAATATGTCTTTCATATTTCTCCAAATTTACCAGATGCTGATTTCTTGAGAAAGGCTAAAGAAGAGGAAAGGGACAAACGATTTGGTATAACAACTAGTAAGTCTGTTGAAAACCTGCAGATCGCAAAACATACAACCCATCGAGACGAAATTCACGCAATCGGATTGGACCCATTCTTCTGTATATATTGGCAAAGATATAGTCAGTTGCACAAATATTGTCATCAGATCAATAGCAGTGTATACGATTCAGTAGATGCTACAGGTGGCGTTGATTTCAAGTTATTTCACGATTTGGGGATCAGTCAAACAGGGCTGACTGTGTGGAAATTAAGTCAAAGTACATATACCTGTATCAGTACATGTGCATCCGCAAAGTAAACGTTACTAGTAAACATCCAAATATCGTCAATCGATCATCAATCAGTTGCCCAACTAATCAGATGATATACTTCAGGCATGACGCATCATTCTTGACATTTTTCTTTATAGAAATCGTCAGATCTGGAGCTCCCAGACCAAAAATCACGGTAACTGATTTTGGTAAGGCTTTGTCGGTTGCCATTTCTAGAGCAATAGCCAATTGCTCGGACTTAACAGATTATTTGAATAGGTGTTATATTGTTTTGCATGAAAGAGTAATTCTACCCTCCTGTTGTTTGAGAATAGAATTAAACTATTTTATGGTCATGATATCGAGGTGTAAATGCTTCTCGAGAGTAAATCACAAGTCAAACAACTTTATCTTCGCGTTTTGACCCATATTTACATGATGACAGATTTTCATGATATCGAAAGTGCTTTGCGCTCACTTTTGGTTGTTGCATTGAGTGAATATCTTGGTATTGATGAGTGCGGTCAAGAATATCCATCAATGGAACATCAGCGCCACCTTGATAGTATTATCAGAGGTGGTCCACGTCATTCATATATTGACGAAAAGAAAGATGATGACAAGAAAACTGATGATATTGAAAACAATGATGACATTCTTTTGGAATCAATTCTGAACTCTAAGGAATCTACTAAATAGCGTGGATTAATAGGGCAAAACGTATCTACAATGAAGCTGAAGTCATCGCAAATCAGACTAAGGATGACAATCTCTTTGATGTGAATCCATACAACATTCCTAATGCTCCAGAGATGTTGAAAGAGTTGATGCACTATATACCACTGTGAACAGCTGTGTGTATCCTCCTTTCCATATTCCTTTATCTATTCGTTCGTCAGCAGTGACTGAAGGAAATTTTCAAAATTAGAGACAATGGGCTTTGACAAACTACCTTTACAAGTAGACAACTTCATTTTTCAACATTTGAACTGGCTGCGTGAGGAAACAAAACAGTTAGCGCCACTTATGATGGAAAAACGAGATTCAAAGCAAGCCGTGAAACACAAACCAACTGAAGCATCACAGCCTTACCATTAAGAAGACAACTGGAGAGCAAGGAATAAGAAGCTGAAGATAACAAACCCCAAAAGCAATCTTCTACTCGATAATTCTGAGAACACACTGAACAGTACGTTACGAAGTGAGACCCAACACGAACATGGCAATGAGACAGAGTTAAACAAAATTTTTAATAGTTTTGAATACAGATTTTCTCCTACTTCGAGCTCACTTGTTATGAATGCGGAGAACAACGGTCTCTCAGTCAAGAGTGATAGTGTGTCTTTTCAGCGCTCTTCAGATGATAATTTACTGCCGAATTTGAACTCTAAAGAGATATTTCATTCCACAAAACACCATCGCTAATCATACTTCACCAGGGGTGTCACTGAAATTTCATCCTGTGGTTCAAAAACACAAGAAAACGGAGAGACCTGTAACAATAAAATGGAGGAGAATGCAATGCAGAAAAAGTTTCAAAATGAAATCATTGTTAATCGAGCAAAAAAAATTACTTAGATGATTGGCCAAACTGGAAACTAAGAAATTCATAGACATTAATTTGCCACTTTTCCCAAATGGGTCCTGAAGCAAATTCAAATCTGCTACCCTCAACTTGAAGGGAACGTGCGCTTTCGATTCTTTGATGACCTTATTAATGCAGGCAATATCACTCGGCGATGATTTCAAAAGTACCATTCAAATGATGAGCCATCTATTTTTGGATCCGGCTTTGAATGTTTTCGACAAAAAAAAAACATAAACTCCCAACATTTTAAGCAGAGATTTGATATTTTATTTGTGATACTGTTCATAACACCCGTAGTAATCTCTCGAAATATATTGTCTATGAATGCAGAGGCGAATGTTGGGCAATTATACGAGACAATATTAAAAGATATTCCGATTTCCAACAAAAAGATATCGTGTGTGACGTGCCTAAATTCACGCTATGTGAAACTACATTATATTTCCGTTGGTACACACGTGCTTTTCAGACTTAGCTTCATGCAAGAGGCTGTATATGCAACAAATGGAGGTCTAAAGTATATCATAAAATGCAAGATATGTAGCGGAGAAGCAGTCGAGGAAATGGAATTCGGATGCTGCTTGATGATGGATACTAGTATAATAACTATTCCAAATTAAAAATTAAAAACAAATTTTATTCTTTGAATTATTACATTGTTGGAACAGTAAACCACTAATATTTACCAGTCTCATGTTTTGATTATTTTATGAAAAATGTATTTTAAGATTCAATTTTTTTAATAGTTCAAGAACATAATATGACATACTCCAACTTAAAATATTTAATCCATTGTTGAATAATGTGGTTTAGTGTGTAGGCAAGCTTTATATTATTATTCATCCATAACTTTGTTGTAAGGAGTTCATTAGGGGTTCATTACTATTCGCTAGCGCACTTGAGCAGATGTAATTTCGATGGATTGCTCATGCACAGCCTGCGATATGGAATATCTATGCTACAATAGAATCGCAGGTCAGAGCAGTGTTGGCAGTAAGTCGAGTTTAGTGGCTCACAGAGAGCAGTCGTATTCTGTAGCTCGCACAGAGCATTTGAGTTCTGGAGTTCGGACAGGGCAGTCGAGCGGCTGCCTTGTGTTGGGCCAGTCATGCAGAACGGTGGCAGTGCCTGAGCAATGTAGTATAAAAAAAATATTGTTCTTTGTTGCTGCGCGCATATGTTAATTGTGCAAATGATTTAACCACAATTGTAATGTTAAAGTCCCATGTAGTTCCTTGCAGAAATGTTTCAGTAATAACTTTTGTTCTGAAGAAAACTTTTGCCAGTCATTTATATGAGTTTACAGATTTTACGAATTTTTCCCGTGCAACTCATGTTGATTAGGCAAAAGAAAATCAGTTGTTTTCCTACAAATGAAAATCTTGTGCCCAGCATTGCATTGGGCTGAGCCAAAAATTTCTTATAGGAGTAGATGTATAGATAGCGTTACTTTTCACCCTTTTCACCCTTCGGAATAAAGTCAGCCTCGAAACTTATTGGACGGGCTGTGTAGACTGATGTTCCCCAGATGTGCATTCCCGTGTTTTTATTACTCAAATAAGGCCTATTTTGATATTGGTAGACTTCTTTGACGAAGACTACCCTATTTGCTTGTGCTACTCTGCCTCTTATGTCCTAGTCAAACACAATGTGCTTCCAAGGTAGCAGAATTCCTTCGTTTCCAGTACTAAGTGGTCCTAAACTTTCATGTTGATTTTATCGACAATCTCATTTCTACTCATCAGTACTTTCGTCTTTGTTTCTTGTTCCCCCAATTCATAAGCTGTGTTCCACACATTATTTACTCCCTTCAATAGATCCTGTAATTCTTCCTTACCTTCACAGAGATTAACGATTTCATCGGTAAATCTGATGACTGACATCCTTTCACTGTGAACTTTAGTTCCATCTCATAACTTTATATATATATATAGTTTCATTGCTTTTCGATGTATGGCTGGAGCAGTAAAAAAGAAAGGGTGCATCCCTGACTTACACCCTTTTAAATACGAAAACTTCTTTCTTCGTCCTCCATTCCTGTTATTCTGTCCTCGTCCATGTAATACTGTATACACTGAGGAGAGAAAAGTCGTCGGACATCCCCTAATAATGCATCAGACCACCTTTTGCCCAGCGTAATGTAACATCTCCACAAGACATGGACTCAAGTGGTCGCTGAAGTCCCCTGCAGAAATATAGAGCCTAGCTCCCTCTAGAGCTGTCCATAGCTCCGAAAATGTTGCAGGAGCATGATTTTGTGCACGGACTGAACTCTTGACTATGTCCCATAAATGTTCTACGGGATTCATGTTGGGCGATCTGCGTGGCCAAATCATTCGCCCGAATTGTCCAGAATGTTCTTCAAACCAACTGCGAGCAGTTGTGGCCCAGTGACATGGTGCACTGTCATCAACAAAAATTTTGGGAACATGATGTCCATGAAATGCAGCAAATGGTATCCATCGGTTCAGTTGGACCATAGGACCCATTCCGTTCCACGTAAACAGCCCTCGCATCTTATAATTAAATACATCCCTTAGACATTTAAGTCTCTTTTTATTATCTACGATAATGATCGAAGCAGACGAAACGAATTAAAATTTGTGCTGTCGCTGGGACTCGAAACTATGTCTTCTCCCTTGGTAGGCAAAGTTACTATCCCTTACACTACCGCAGCACGGCGGTCAACCTTGCAGCACGAAGTACCTAAGCTCAAGCAAGAAGATCCGGGTTCGAGTACCGTCCGCAGCAAAAATTTTAATTCATTTCGTCTGCGTCGATCATTATCGTAGCCCTCACATCATTATGGAGCCACAACCAGCTTGCACAGTGCCTTGATGAAAACTTGTTTCCATAGCTTCATGACGTCTGCACCACAGTCGAACCCTACCATCAGCTCTTATCGATGGAAATCAGTTCTCTTCTGACCAGGCCACGGTTTTGCAGTCGTCTAGGGTGCAAACGATATGGTGACTAGTCCAGGAGAGGAGCTGCAGGTGATTTAGTTCTGTTAGCAAAGGCATTGGCTTTGGTCGTCCTCTGCCACAGCAAATTAACGTGAAATTTCGCCTCACTGTCCTAACTGATACGTTCGCCTTACGTCCGACATTGTTTTCTGTGGTTAATTCACGCAGTGCTGCTTGTCTGTTAGCACCGACAACTCAGCACAAACGCTGCTGCTCTCGGTCATTAAGTGAAGGCCGTCGGCCACTGCGTTGCCCGTGATGAGAGGTAGTTCCTGAAATATGGTACTCCCAGTATACTCTTGACACTGTGGATCTCGTAATATGGAATTCCTTAGCGATTGCAGGAATTGAATGTCCCATACGTCTAGCCCCAGTTACCATTCCACGTTCAAAATAAATTAATACCCGTCGTGCGTTCGTAATCACATAAATTCACATGAATCACGTGCGTCCAAATGGCAACTCCGCCCGTGCACTGCTTTTTGTATCTTGTGTACGCGATACTACCGCCATCTGTATATGTGCATACCGCTACCGCTTTTTGTAGCCTCCGTGTATATCTCGTATTTCTTTATCGTATATGCCAACTTTTCTGAAAATTTCAAAACATTTTGCGCCTCTCTACGTTGTCGAATGCTTTATCTGGGCAACCGAAATTCTGTGAAAGTGTCCTAATTTTCCCAAGCATACTGTTGCTCTACTCTTAGAACAGCCTCATTGGTGCCTTTTCCTATACATCTACGTCTACATACATACTCCCTAATCCGCCATACGGTGCGTGGCGGAGGGTACCTCGTACCACAACTAGCGTCTTCTCTCCTTGTTCCACTCCCAAACAGAACGAGGGAAAGATGACTGCCTATATGCCTCTGTACGAGCCCTAATCTCTCTTATCTTTGTGGTACTTCCGCGAAATATAAGTTGGCGGCAGTAAAATTGCACTGCAGTCTGCCTCAAATGCTGGTTCTCTAAATTTCCTCAGTAGCGATTCACGAAAAGAACGCCTCCTTTCCTCCAGATACTCCTACTCGAGTTCCTGCAGTATTCCCGTAACACTCGCGTGATGATCAAATCAACCAGTAATAAATCTAAGAGCCCACCTCTGAGTTGCTTCTATGTCCTCCGTCAATTCGACCTGATAGGGATCCCAAACGCTCAAGCAGTACTCAAGAATAGGTCGTATTAGTGTTTTATAAGCGGTCTCCTTTACAGATGAACCACATCTCCCCAAAATTCTACCAATGAACCGAAGACGACTATCCGCCTTCCCCACAACTGCCATTACATGCTTTTCCCACTTCATATCGCTCTGCAATGTTACGCCCAAATATTTAATCGACGTGATTGTGTCAAGCGCTACACTACTAATGGAGTATTCAAACATTACGGGATTCTTTTACCTATTCATCTGCATTAATTTATTTATCTATATTTAGCGTTAGCTGTCATTCTTTACACCAATCACAAATCCTGTGCAAGTCATCTTGTATCCTCCTACAGTCACTCAACGACGACACCTTCCCGTACACCACAGCACCATCAGCAAACAGCCGCACATTGCTATCCACCTTATCCAAAAGATCATTTATGTAGATAGAAAACAACAGCGGGCCTACCACACTTCCTTGGGGCACTCCAGATGATACCCTCACGTCCGATGAACACTCACCATCGAGGACAACGTACTGGGTTCTATTACTTAAAAAGTCTTTGAGCCACTCACATACTTGGGAACAAATCCCATATGATCGTACCTTAGTTAGGAGTCTGCAGTGGGGCACCGAGTGAAACGCTTTCCGAAAGCCAAGGAACATGGCATCCGTCTGATACCCTTCATCCATCGTTCGCAAGATATCATGTGAAAAAAGGGCGAGTTGCGTTTCGCAGGAGCGACGCTTTCTAAAGCCGTGCTGATGCATGGACAGCAACTTCTCTGTCTCAAGGAAATTCATTATATTCGAACTGAGATTATGTCCGAGAATCCTGCAACAAATCGATGTTAAGGATATTGGTCTGTAATTTTGAGGATCCGTCCTTCTACCATTCTTATATACAGGCGTCACCTGCGCTTTTTTCCATTCGCTCGGGACTTTACGTTGGGCAAGAGATTCCCGATAAATGCAAGCTAAGTAAGGAGCCAATGCAGTAGAGTACTCTCTGTAAAACCGAATTGGAATCCCATCAGGACCTGGCGTTTTATTTATTTTCAACCCATTCAGCTGCTTCACAACCCCAGGAATGTCTGTCACTTTGTCCTCCATACGCGAATCTGTACGAGACTCAAACAGCGGTATGTTTGTACGATTCTCCTGCGTGAAAGATTTCTCAAATGCTAAATTTTAAATTTCAGCTTTCGTTTTGCTGTCTTCCGTTGCCAGGCCAGAGTGACCAGTGGGTGATAACACACCTTCAATATCTTTTTCGCTTCTTCTATACATATTCAACAAAAAGCCCACCTACAACATTGGTCAGGGATGCATTTTCCGATAATTTGGTATAAGGGAGCCGAGATCCGCAGTGACTCACTGCGGAACAGAAATTTGTTTGATTTTTTAACTTCAGCTGCTTTTGTATATCTACTGCACAAAAACATATGCACAACAGTGAAAATGTCGACGGTATGCGCTGTACGTCTTGTTTGGAACAATCTGACTCTATTCACTCGCCGTACATGCTACTCGAAACTGTCTGCACAATAGTATTAATGTCGATATTATGTGCTATGAGTCTTGGTTGGAAACACAGGTATTCCATTCACCCACAGTACTTGCTGTTCAGAATATCTGCACAACAGTGCAAATGTCGACGTTATGTACTATGCGTCTTACTTGCATTCATTCGCATGATTTGTGTTTTAAATTATATAAAAACAGTGCAAATGACAGTATGCGCTGTGCATCGTATTTACTGAAATAATTTTACTATTCATTCAAGGTATTCACTATGAAAAATATGAGCACACCAGTGCAAAAGTCGATGATACGCACTGTACGTCTAATTTAGAAACAAACTCATTTAATTAACTCGTGATGCTTTCTGTCGAAAATATCCGCACAAGAGTGCGTCTTGTTGGAAACAAATTTGTTCCGTTCACTCGCGGTACTTGGTGCTGAAATATGCAAAACAACGAAAAGGTCGACGGTACGCGCTGCGTGTCTCGTGTGCAAACGAAGTTATTCCATTCACTAATGGTATTTCCTGTTGAAAGTATCTGCACAACCATGCAGTTGTCGACTGTATGTGCTACACGTCTTGTTTGCAAATGAACTTATTCCAATCGGTCACGACACGCCCTGTTGACAAAATTAATGCCAACTTAAGTTTTCGCCCTCAAGCCAGCATTCATACACCTAGGTTCTTTCTCCGGCTTGTTTTTCCAGCAATGTTAGTTTTACGCTAACAGAGATGCACAAATAATGGATAGATATGCTGTTGACGAATTGAGTAATAATGAATGGCGGGCTCCATGTGGTTCCCAAGTCGTGCAGCGACCGTAAACCATAAAATTACCACCGAGCGAGGTGGCGCAGTGGTTAGCACACTGGATTCGCATTCGGGAGGACGACGGTTCAATACCGTCTCCAGCCATCCTGATTTAGGTTTTCCGTGAATTCCCTAAATCGTTTCAGTCAAATGCCGGGGTGGTTCCTTTGAAAGGACACGGCCGATTCCCTTCCCAATCCTTCCGTACCCCGAGCTTGCGCTCCGTCTCCACTGACCTCGTTGTCGACGGGACGTTAAACACTAACCACCACCACCATAAAATTACCAAGTATGCAGCAACAAGTCGCAAAATCATGTTTTATTTTGTAAGGTGTCAGGCAAATCCAACACCTTTCATGAAAACCCTGACATGATAAGCAAATCCAGTAGTATGTCACATAGCTCCGAATAAATCGTGACATTAAATTAACCAAAGTAATACGAGTAACGAGTGAGCAAATGGAATACCACAGACTAACACAAGAATGCCTAAATGCATGTCATACCTTCCCACCGTGAGACAGACGCAGTTCCAAGGGGAGAAACGAGAACAGAAGCCGAGAGCAGAACCGCGTTTAGCTGGAAGGCCCTACGATAAGGGACGGACACCCACATCACCAGCTAACCGCTAGGACCACCCCCTGCCCATGTTAAAAGCTAGAGCCCTCCAGAAGAACAGTATAGATCTTACGATAACACAAAAAGGGCCACACCACCCGCATGTTTTAGCGTGAGACTTTTTATCGTCTCTGTTACGCTAGGACCACCCCCCCCCTCCCCCAGCCCCTGTTAAAAGATAGAGCCTTCCAGAAGAACAGTATAGATCTTACGATAACACTAAAAGGACCACACCAGCTGCAAGTTTTAGCGTGAGACTTTTTCGCGTCTCTATTCCTTGGATAGACAGAATTTTTGTAGGCAGAGCTTAAGGTTAACATTGAGACCGTGATTGGTCAGATGAAAACACAGCCAGATAGTTTTTTAAACCGACTTCGGTAAATTGTAGTAAGGAAAAGTTAGAAAAGAGTTGCTTGCGAGATGGCGAAGGCGGAGCTGCGCCGCCCGCTGCCCCCCTGACGCTGCCTAACCAACGACAAGGTATTGAATGCACGCGATGCCGCATAACAGCGCATAAAGCTTCACTCAGTACTGCAGAAGTCTCATCTTTTACATCCCCATTTTGCGTAATACTAGTGTCGGTCGTCAATTAAAGCTCATGGTATTCACATTTGCTACGTAAGTTGAAATCTGAAACGCGATGATTTTTCTGTTATATAATTATTGAGAAGCCACATCAGCCACTGTAATTTACGGCAAGTTAGATAAGTAATTAAAGATAATTGAGGGTCACTGTAGACCATTTTGATAGTTTTCTCTTTTGTGAAACTTAATTTATACCTAGATTATAGATGTGATATGGCATAGGTTATCCTTCGATCCATTGTTGAACTTGGAAACCCATTCAGGGAATATTCGTTCACATTTTTGTTGAACGCAGTTGGTTTTTACCATCCTGTATTAAAATATTTCCTTTTATCAATAGTGCAATTTATGAACAATGTTTTGTGAGTAGAATAAAATTTCCAATGGTAAACTTAACTGCTTTTTCGACGCTATTTTACCAGATAACTAAAAATAGGAAAGCTTTGAACCCCTTCCACTAAATTTAGTTAGTATTAAGATTCTTTTACAGGGAGTGCAGTGGAGCTGACGCTGAAATCATTAAGTATTTGGTTATATCATCGCTAGGCTCACTGAACTCTTCTGAACTCTACATGTCATGTGTGGTCTGACGTCTCCTTACCAGCAACAGGTCCCAGGTTCAAACTAGTCAATTCCCTAAAAAACACGCTCAGAGCCTCATTGCGCGAAAGTGGTAGGGAGACACGATATAGAACAAACAGACACCATGCAGAATAATAGAAAATGGCGACCCTGCCAGGATGGTAAAATACCATGACTGAAGGTCGACCACATGCCTCACTAGGTCAGAAAAATATCCTGTTGAAAAATTTTTTTTGAACGTTATGAAGAGTTGAAAACAGTAGCTGCAGCGATAGATAGTGAGACATTCTAGCAGAGACAATAGCATAATTAAGTTATGAATTTTAAAAATTGGAAGAATTAAGTTTTCTCCTCAGTGCAAGGGCACGGGTGGCGGATACATCGTTGTCAGGTTGGTTCTGACCCAACAAGTAAGTGAATGGATTGTCAGTCTTGGGTATAATAAGTGTCAAGTCGTGTGAACAAAAAGTTTATGAAACGCGTGAGATCGTATGAGCGCATGTTGACGCGAAGTAGGGCGCGTGAATTGCTTTTAAAACAGAAAATAAGGGATTCAGAAAGATTAGCAATGGCAGATCGAGACCTTGACCGGATAGAGGTAGAGACCCAGCATGAGAATGGACAGAGAATAGAGGACAGTATAACAGACGATGCAGTATCGCGAGAAATAGGACACATAACGCACCATAACGAGGATAATGTACGTCAAGGCATAGAAAACATAAGTCAGCATACGACAGAGGAGCAGGAAAGTAAAGAGACAGTCGATGAGGATTCTAACTTGCGTCTTGAATACGTAGAACCCATAGTACACGTAATCAGAGCTAACTCACCACAGAGTACAAGGAATGCGAGCAGAAACGTGTCACAGCACAGTTCAATGCAATCGGTTGCGAACCAACACTTGGGCGAAAACACAGAGCGTAGGACGTCGGAAGAAAACGCAATAGGACCCACCAATCTGGCAGAATTATTACAACAAATTACGGAAACCATGACAAGGCAAAATAAAGACATAGCGAACCAAATTCAAATTCAGAATGCAGAAACCACGAGACAAATGCGTGAGATTAAAGAACAAAACAAAAAAATTCAGTTACACCTAAGTCGTATTGAAGACGAGGCAAAGGAATCTCGAGAAGTGATAGATAACTTAATAACAGGTCACAATCAATTGAGTACAGACATTGACAAGGTACAAGTGGACGTACAAACATTGCGTAATGACATTCACGACGAGATCAAAACATTACGTAACAACACCCAGCGAGAAGTCAAGAAACTAGAGAAACAGATAAACGTAATTACCAGACAAGCAGCAGGTACAGCGCGTGAAATTGTTGAAAACAGTGTGCTACACAAGCGTATCACAAAAGCAGCGCTGAAAAGATATGATAACCGCATAGTCAAAATAGAAGCGCAAACGAAGCGACAATTTCAGAAATTGCGAACAGAGTTGTTGCAAACCATTGAAGAGCGTATTGAACAGGATCGAATAAGCACTGAGTTTGCAACCACATCCTCATCTGTAACAGCACCGGAAAAACAAGTAATTAACGAAGATATCATGCATTTTCGATTCCAATCACAGGCGGAAAGTAACATACGTGAAATCAGACAGCGTGCACCGCGGGTACGCGAAAGTTACAGTGGACAATATCCAATGGATCTACCACAACCGGAAAGAACGACGGGAGAATTGATCAGAAACAAAAGTGGTGAAGAATCGCGAATTTCATATGGAACTATGACGAAGTACGACAACGATCATTTCCTCACAGTCAAAAAATTTCAACACTTCCGAGAAGAAAACTCATTACATCCACGAACTTTTATTGATCAATTCCGAGTAGGATTACCAGGACACTGGACGCTAGCACACAAATTAGACTCTATATGTGCACTCATGTCAGGAACAGTCGCAGAAACCATACAGAATGTTGCAGCGACATGCCGATCGTACGAAGATTTTAGAGAGAAGTTTCTCTCACGATATTGGTCCAGCGAAGTACAGAACAGAGTGAAGTACGAATTATTACAGAACCCATATTTTGAAAATTCAGGAGAGAAGAGTCCCGTGAAATTTTTCGAGTTAATGGCAAAGAAAAATCAATGTTTAGATGTACCATACAATGACGGAGAGTTGATTAAATTATGTGCGATAAAGTTACCATTGAAATACCAGGAATCATTAGTAGGGCGCGGAGGCAATGACGTCGAAGCATTTAAAGGTATTCTGAGGGAACTAGAGTTCATATTTTCGTAAGATGACGCAAGAAAAAGACGAAGCGCACCTGAAAACGAAAGCAAAAAGCAGTGGAATCCACAAGACACAGTACGAAGAAACTATAATTACGAACCATGTGATAACTTCTCACCAAGAAACGACAATAGATTTCAACAAAGAACCGGTTATGGATTTAGAAGAGAATATGGCAATAACTATAATTCACCCAGGAACGGCAACAACTATTACAGAGGGAATAACGACAACCGGAACACGTACTGGAGAACCAATAGACCGACAAATTATCAACAAAGAAACCACTATCAACAAGCTGAACAAGAAAAGAGAATACAGATAGAAGAGGTGGAGGTAAGACCACCAAACCCCGAAATACGTTCGAATTGACAGCTAAGCGCCCATGCCAAAGAGAATGACGCACCGACCCAGGACAATTGCAGCACCTTGAACAGAGAAGTAAAAATCTTATCACGGAAGAGAAGAAGGAAGAATCAAATTCGCAGGGACCAGATGAAAACGAAGACAAGAAAATAACAATATCGTGTTGGGACGAAATTAATTGGGAGAATACTGACGAGGAAGATGAATTACCAGAGGCATGCACAACGAATGTAGGAGGAAAGGACGAAGTAATGAGTATTGCAGAGCTATTTGAGGTGGAAACCAGGGAAAGCGAATTCAATGAGGATAATGCGCAGTCGACAGAAGTTGAAAATAAGTTACGAGTGGGCACACAACCCAACGTATATAATGAAGGAAGTTATGAAGCGATAATTAGAGCATTTAGATGCGATTATGTGGAAGTAGCGACGAAGAAGGAGAAGATAGACGAGGATGAGGAAAAGTAGAGGATGTTGAAGAAAGCGTAAATGAAGGAAGAAATACAGAAGAGGAAATAGAAGACAGAGAAGTAGCAGTCGAAGCTTATCCTACAGAAAGTTCGAATTCACAAGGGAAATTTCTAAAAAGACTCATGTATGATTCAGTGGAAGATTCGTTGGTGCAAGAAGAAGAAGAACAGAAGCAACCCTTTCAAATTCAACCAGTTGTGAAGGCCATGGTAAAGCATATCCCAGTCAATATTGTAATTGATAGCGGAAGTGAACTGACTGCGATCTCAGAAAATTTATTCATGCAGTGTAATGCCAATGAGGAATTGCCAGTTCTGAAAACATGTAAGATTAAAGTAAGAGGTCCTATTAGAAACAATGCTGCGGAAGTTACGAGACAAACAAGGTTAACTCTTTCGTGTCAAGGTCAAAAGATCGAAGCTAATTTCGTGATTATACCTAAACTAACTGTAGATTTGATTATAGGTGCAGATTTTTTAAATGAGAGACGAGCGATAATAGATATGGGGAAAGGTAGCGTAACATTCGGGAATGTCACACTTCTCTTTGAGCAAAAGCTAAAAGTAGAAGAAATACCAGTTATAAACAAACGATTAAGAATGACGCGAGATAAAGAGGATGAAGAATTAGAATGGTATGCACAAAAGGGGTAATCGCCTCAACTCATGTTAGAAGTCCATAAAGAAATCGACGAAAAATTGCAAGAAGTTCAAGGTATTTCGGAACACAGTGAAAGAGAATTAGAGAGTATTTTACGAGATAAAGCAGAGGTATTTTTACCTAAGACTGGCAGTATTAAACACTTTCAGTATAAGTTTGAAGTGAAACAGCACAAACCATTTAGAGTGCCACCCTATACAATCCCATTAAGCTACATGAATAAAGTATTCAAGGAGATATCTAAAATGTTGGATGACGATATTATTGAACCAGCCACCTCCACATATAACAGCCCGCTCCATATTGTACAAAAACGAGATGGGAGCATCAGGTTAGTGCTTGATTCCAGACAGATCAACACAATCATAATCACTGAGACAGATCGCCCAGAAAAATTAGAGGAATTGATACAAAACCTCCACGGTGCTAAGATATTTTCATCAATTGACTTACGGAGTAGTTTCTGGCAAATAGAATTGGCCCCAGAATGTAGAAAATTTACAGCATTTATCGTATTCGGTAGATGTTACCAGTTTAAACGACTGCCATTTGGTTTAAACATATCATCAGCAGCGTTTATTACGGGATTTAATACTATACTCAGTCTTGAAATTTTACAAACAATTACTTGTTATGTTGATGATGTGATTATAGCAGAACCCTCTAGGGAACATCACAGCCACACATTAAATCAGTTTTTACAGATCATGAAAGAGCATGGGGTCACAGTAAATATAACAAAATCCAAATTTGGAAGGCGAGAGGTCAAATTTCTAGGACACATAATTTCCGAGAAAGGGGTAATGCCCGACCCAGAAAAACTAATGGCAATCAAAGAATTCTGTACTCCATATAATAAGAAAACTCTCAGAGGATTTCTAGGTCTCACCGGATTCTATTTTTATCGACTCTCTCGCAACACCACGCCTATGTGCATTGACTGGAAAAAACACGCCATGGGTATGGGATCAACAAGCCAATGAAGAATTTTTAAAAGTGAAAAACGCACTAACGACGGCACCGATTTTAGCACATCCTGATGTAACACAAAATTTTTGTATGGCCACTGATAGCGCGAAAACAGGTTTAGGAGTTGTTTTATTCCAAGAATACGAACAGGCAGGGCTAAGATCATATAGAACAATTGAATTTGCCAGTTGGGTACTCACAAAAAGCGAGAAAAACTATTCAGTCACGGAGCTGGAAGCATTGGCCATTGCATGGGGCTTCCAACGTTTCCGATACTTCCTATTCGGAAGAAAAACAAAAGTATACACTAACCACAAAGCATTAGAATTTCTGTTATTCGCCAAACTAACTCATGGGAGGTTTGCCAGATGGATGTTAATACTACAAGAATTTGACTTCACTATTACACACATACCAGGACCAGCGAATGTATTAGCAGATGCCTTATCACGATGTCCACAGGGTGCATCCAATAACATAGGTTTGGAAGCAGCAGACGACCAGTTTACAATGTACTATATGAAACAAGTACCTTTCGAAAACTAAATTACGACAGCATTGAAAAACATAGGCAAAGAACAGGACAAGGATTCCGAAATACTAGGACTCAAACACAAGTGGAGAAGTAAGGATTTTCCAGACATTGGACAGCACTATCTCGTAAAAAACAATGTTTTATTTTTTAGACGAAATGTTGCAACGAATGAATGGTTAATTTATATCCCAGATGAATTAATTAATAAGTACATATGGTATACACATTTAAGTAATTGCCACTTTGGACCAAAGAAATGGTTTTTAAAAATAAAACAAACAAGCCATTTTCCTAATATGGAAAGATGAATTAGAACAGTATTAGTCAAATGCAAAAAATTTATGAGGGCTAAACACGTCACTTTCCAAACCAAAACACCTATGTTTCCAATAATCCCTAAAAGATTAAAACAAATAGCTGCAACAGATTTGATGGGGCCCCTCCCACGCACAAAAAATGGATATATTTTCATATTTGTCGTTTTGGAACTTACTTCTAAATATGTTACCTTGACACCATTAAAACAGGCAACAGCTCTTACTATAAGTAAAGCATTTAGACAAGATTTTCTCAGACAAGTAGGTCGAGTGGAACGAATAATTTCGGATAATGGCCCACAATACAAATCAGAGCAATGGCAGAACACGTTAAAACAACACAAAATAAAACCCATCTACATATCTAAGTACAAACCTAGCGTAAATCCAGCAGAACGAACTATGAAGGACATAGGCACTTTATGCCGATTATATGCAGGTAAAAGACACAACACTTGGGATTTATACCTTGAAAGATTTTCAAGAAGTCATAAATGAAATGCCACATAGCACTACACTACTACCTCCAGTTACTGTACTTAAAAATATTGAACCCCCAAACATAACCACATAAAATGTTAGATTTCCTACTGTACCATGTAGACAGCGCAAACAAGTCATAGCAACAGCACTCTCCAACATCAGAAAGGCAGCCATTAAAAGAAAAGAAAGAGGAGATAGAACAGCAATTAAAAGAACATTCTTAGTGGGACAGAAAGTACTTGTAAAAACACGCCATCTCTCCAGCAAACAGAAACACAAAATACATAAGTTTTATGCTGCATACAAAGGACCTGTCATAATTAGCCAAATTGCTCATGTTAATGCTGTGGAACTAATGAACCCAAAAACAGGCAAAACCTTAGGACTTCACCATGTGAGCCATATAAAAAAGTTTGAAGATTAATTTTATTACTGGTAAATAATCAGCACAATATTTCAAGATTATGTTGCAGATCAGATCGTCAGGAGAAAGAAGAATGAAGAGAGAGGAAGGTGGGAAAAAGAAAGTAGTTTCAAAAAAACAAAATCAAAAATAACACCAATAGTACCATAGATTAAGGTGAAGGGATAAAGCATAGATAGTCTAACAGCACGAAATACTAAAATGCTATACACCACGACACTACACAAAAAATAAAAAAAACGAATTTGAGGATTTTTGTAGAAGTTAAGACTCAAAATATCTTAGAATTGTAACATGGAAAGGGTGCCGAAATTTGTAAAGCTTTTAAGAAGATGTAAAACAATGTAGGTACTAGACATATGTTAGATCATTACAAGTAAAACTTTTTGTAAGAACCATTGTAAAAACTCCAGCAAGGACGAGATGCAACGACCCACAAGTTGCAACGAGAGAAGTATCAAGAAAGAAAAGGACGTAATTAGCAAGACACGATTCCTACAATGCAGAAACGTCGAGAGAAGGGAAAGGACAGCGAGACCAACAGAGGGCCCTTGTATCGAAAGTGGGCAATAAATCTGCCTGCTAGGTGGAACCCTGCTGGGACAGAACACGGAACACAGAGTGGCGGAAAATGGAAGGGACACGTGCAGGGACTGACAAGCAAACACCGGACTTTCACCGCTCGTAAGCCCCGGGAGGCCCTGACTCAGCGGAGCGATCAAATAACGGCCTTACGAGAAGACGGCTTGGGCAAGCCACCACTGGCAAAAAATATGTATAAAAGTCACACTACTGTTATTAAACAGCACGCTGATGCACGAAACTGAAGAAAACTTCCACAAAGTAAATATGACACGCCCAAACAATTTATCAAACTGTTACTAAGAGGAGAACTTCAAAGCGACTAGTTATCAATAAATATTTCCATATCCTGCCCAGAGAAGAACCAAGAAGCAAGTAAGAAGCAGAGAAAAAGCAGGAAGAACAGAAGTAGAAGATTCGCAAGATTGAGGCCAAGAAAGAAGATGGGTGAAGAATAGACGACATACCTTCCCAAATCCCTATCCTATTTTAAATTAGTCATCTGCGAAGTATTACAACGAAAAACGACCGCTTTCAGCGACACATAACGATGAGTTTCACGCATACAAAGCCAGTAAACCATGAGATTCTGCACTCACAGCTCCATTCCATTATGGGACTTCCACAACAGCAACACACACTTGCAAAGCCAACAAGGAACGACGAACGAAGCTGTACATCAAATACTTGCCCACATCCATCTCACTCAAGTCCATCACCTTCGTGCAAAAAACATTCGCCAACCTCATGCTTAAACATTCATAGGATTGTGTGAATGTGTGAAATCAAATCATGTGATGAAGGAATTATGCAAAAGAAACGTGTGAAAAACGAAATAAGTTAAGCACACCAGACAGCTGATAAACTACAAAATAACAGTCATTGACTATGGACTTAAGTAAAAAATAGACTATCGATAAAAATAAGTCATTAGTTCTGAAATGGACAGTATATAAAGAACAAAAGTAAGGCATAATAAACACTAAAACTATATGCAACTTAATTTCTCCTCATAAAAATAAAAGAATAACTATATTTTACTTATTTTCTCCTTATAAAAACAAAGAATAAAAAATTATCTTGTTGGATATTTTCCTTTTTTTTTAACATTTGTACCATTTGTTAGGATAATATCTCAATACTTGTGTACGTATATTTCTTTGTCAAAGCACTTCTTGGAAATAATTCTTGTTTGTTAGTGTAACAATGTTGAAATGAGTGTCTAGAAACAGAAACATTTTACTTGTACTTGATATTTAGAAAATGTGTTAGGAATAGATTTTACTTAAGTACTACATTTATAAAAATAATATTTCTAAGAAAATCGATGTGAAAGACTCCTCACTTTCGGTAACAAACTTCTTAAAAAACAAACTTCACAGTTAAATAAAGAAAGAAAATAATTAAAAAATAATAATTATAATAGAATAAAAATATTCTTCCCTTGTCAATATTAACATAATTTCGATAATAATGTGGAAGAATATAAAAATATAAATTAGTAATACAAACTAGCATAGAACAGAATAACGTGGCTGAACAGCAGGCAACAAAATTAAGATAACGGAATAATTTTTGACTGACTTAGACAACAATTCAATCATTGCCTAACTTCAGTGCAAAAATTAAGTTCGAGGGGTGGTGATATGTAAGGTGTTAGGCAAATCCAACACCTTCCATGAAAACCCTGACATGATAAGCAAATCCAGTAGTACGTCACATAGCTCCGAATAAATTGTGACATTGAATTAACCAAAGTAATACGAGTAACGAGTGAGCAAATGGAATACCACACACTAACACAAGAGTGCCTAAATGCATGTCATACCTTTCCACCGTGAGACAGACGCAGTTCCAAGGGGAGAAACGAGAACAGAAGTCGAGAGCAGAACCGTGTTAAGCTCGAAGGCCCTACGATAAGGGACGGACACCCACGTCACCAGCTAACCGCTAGGACCAACCCCTGCCAATGTTAAAAGCTAGAGTCCTCCAGAGAACAGTATAGATCTTACGATAACACAAAAAGGGCCACGCCACCCGCAAGTTTTAGCGTGAGACTTTTTATCGTCTCTGTTACGCTAGGACCACCCCCCCAGCCCCTGTTAAAAGATAGAGCCCTCCAGAAGAACAGTATAGATCTTACGATAACACAAAAAGGGCCACGCCACCCGCAAGTTTTAGCGTGAGACTTTTTATCGTCTCTGTTACGCTAGGACCACCCCCCCAGCCCCTGTTAAAAGATAGAGCCCTCCAGAAGAACAGTATAGATCTTACGATAACACTAAAAGGACCACACCAGCTGCAAGTTTTAGCGTGAGACTTTTTCGCGTCTCTATTCCGTTGCAAACTTTAAAAACATTGCCCCACCACGAAAAGTATTACGTTTCTCATTGGACAGACAGAATTTTTGTAGGCAGAGCTTAAGGTTAACATTGAGACCGTGATTGGTCAGATGAAAACACAGCCAGATAGTTTTTTAAACCGACTTCGGTAAATTGTAGTAAGGAAAAGTTAGAAAAGAGTTGCTTCCGAGATGGCGAAGGCGGAGCTGCGCCGCCCGCTCTCCCCTGAAGCTGCCTAACCAACGACAAGGTATTGAATGCACGCGATGCCGCATAACAGCGCATAAAGCTTCACTCAGTACTGCAGAAGTCTCATCTGTTACATCTCCGTTTTGCGTAATACTAGTGTCGATCGTCAATTAAAGCTCATGGTATTCACATTTGCTACGTAAGTTGAAATCTGAAACGCGATGATTTTTCTGTTATATAATTATTGAGAAGCCACATCAGCCACTGTAATTTACGGCAAGTTAGATAAGTAATTAAAGATAATTGAGGGTCACTGTAGACCATTTTGATAGTTTTCTCTTTTGTGAAACTTAATTTATACCTAGATTATAGATGTGATATGGCATAGGTCATCCTTCGATCCATTGTTGAACTTGGAAACCCATTCAGGGAATATTCGTTCACATTTTTGTCGAACGCAGTTGGTTTTTACCATCCTGTATTAAAATATTTCCTTTTATCAATAGTGCAATTCATAAACAATGTTTTGTGAGTAGAATAAAATTTCCAATGGTAAACTTAACTGCTTTTTCGACGCTATTTTACCAGATAACTAAAAATAGGAAAGCCTTGAACCCCTTCCACTAAATTTAGTTAGTATTAAGATTCTTTTACAGGGAGTGCAGTGGAGCTGACGCTGAAATCATTAAGTATTTGGTTATATCATCGCTAGGCTCACTGAACTCTTCTGAACTCTACATGTCATGTGTGGTCTGACGTCTCCTTACCAGCAACAGGTCCCAGGTTCAAACTAGTCAATTCCCTAAAAAACACGCTCAGGGCGTCGTTGCGCGAAAGTGGTAGGGAGACACGATATAGAACAAACAGACACCACGGAGAATGTTAGAATTTATTCACTTTTGCAAATCTATTTCAACTGATTAACAGCCATCACCGGTGCTACAAATACAAGAATAAAAATAATTAATAACAGTGATCAAAAGAATAAATGTACATAAAGCAACTTAAACCAATTAAATGTATATAGACGCATTAAACCATTTAAAATGAACATGCAAATTTACCGTTAAACCAATATGTGCCCTGAGGTCAAACATACAGTGATAGATCGAGAACTGACTATGACAACGAGAAACCGTAAGGGGGCGCTGCAAAGCAAACCGTCTTCTATGCGAAAAGATACAGCTAAAATAAAAATGAGAAGAAGAAGAAATAGGTAAGACATACAAAGTGAGGTAATATTTACATGATATGGATATATTGATAAAGGTTGTGTCAACCACATAGTACAGTTATATAGGCCAAAAAGCGATTGTACAAAGTAGTAAAAAGGAACAAACATAGATGAGACGCACACCATCACAAAAATTTTAAAAAATTTTTAAACATTTTTAATTATTTATCATATTTTTATGCAAGAGCAAAAGTTAATCACGACGTCAAAACGTAAAACGGTGTTTTTCCGCCGGAAAAAAATAAAATAAAAATATGATTGTACAAATTAGTAAAAAGGAACAAACATAGATGAGAAGCACACCATCGAAAAAACTTTTATAAAATTTTTTTTCATTATTTATCACATTTTTATCCAAGAGCAAAAGTTAATCATAACGTCAAAACGTAAAACGGTGTTGGCATCCATCTAGCGTACAGTTAATGACATTCAGGAAGATAGGACTTTTTTCCGCCTGAAAAAAAAAAGAATATAAAAATATGACAAATAATTTAAACAATTTTAAAAATTTTTCGATGGTGTGCTGCTCATCTATGTTTGTTCCTTTTTACTAAATTGTACAATCGCTTTTTGGCGTATGTAACTGTACTATGTGGTTGACAAAATCTTTGGCAGTATATACATTTCACGTAAATATTTTAGTATTATATTATTATATTTTACCTCACTTTGTATGTCATACCTCTTTCTTCTTCTTCTCATTTTTATTTTAGCTGTATCTTTTCGCACAGAAGACGGTTTGCTTTGCAGCGCCCCCTTACGGTTTCTCGTTGTCATAGTCAGTTCTCGATTTATCAATTTATGTTTGACCTCAGGGCACATACTGGTTGAAAGGTAAATTTGTATGTTCATTTTAAATGGTTTAATGCGTCTATATACATTCAATTGATTTACGTTGCTTTATATACATTTATTCATTTGGTCACTGTTATTAATTATTTTTATTCTTGTATTTGTAGCCCTGATAATGGCTGTTAATCAGTTGAAATCGATTAGAAAAAGAGAAAAAGTAAAACATGATTTTGCGACTGGTTGCTGAATATTTGGTAATTGAATTGATTATTATTCACCTCGTGTAATATTTCACTGAATGGAATGGAAGAGTGGCGTAACAACAATATACTGATCTGTACCCACAGCGACGGCAAACACGTGTACGCTTGAGTGTGCTAGCATTATTTTATGTTCCTTGTTGTGCTTTTCGGCGATTTTGTAGTAGAGGATTTCTCAGTGTTATGAAGGAATGTTCACAGATATAGGAAGCAAATCGAATGAATTGGAGACTACGAAGCCATTGCATCAAAATTCTCAGAAGATATTCCTCAACAGCCTCCGACATCTTGTCGGTGGAGTTTGGGTTCAGTCAGGAGCAAATTACGCAAATGAGCTGTCAAGTTGATTGCGCCACAGTCCTGACCGTAACGATGCGACGTCCACGCCAAATGGTGGCGGTCGGGGATGGCAGTGCTCGGGCAATTTGCTGGCTGTCCGGGGTGCTCAGCTGTTTCTGCGGCGTCAGACCCAATAGAATCCGACGCGGACGCTCTTTTGCTACCCGACAGCCTTACATCTGCTGCTGTTAAGACCTTCCGACTCGTGGGCAGAAGGTCAGAGGTGTCAAGCTGTCTGTTCGCGAGAAGAAGAGTGGCTGGCGCTAAATCTTAACATCTTACTGCATGATTTTTTCTTATTTTTCTGAAAAAATTGTTACGTGTTACGTTCGATGTTCTGATTTCATAAAAATGCTTAAAATATTCCAAATCTTTAGTAGCGGCATTTATTTTAGACTTAAGGGTTTGTGCCACGCATGGGACAGCATGCAGTAATGACTAATACCATGTGATACCAGTTTTGGGATTGATGATGCACAATGTGGAAAATACACAGTAAGATACGTACATGAACTAGCAGAACTGTATTTATATAAAACAATTACACTTTCTATTCATTACAATACATATATTTTGAGAAAATAACACAAATTCTGTTTCCATTTTTCTCTATTCATTATGAAACTTAATGAAGCAATTTCTCTCCTTATTCAAGCACAATGTCGCACTGCACTTCATACACGCTATATAGGATTTTCCCTTCATTCTGGATACTTGCAACGACCACGGTTTTCCAGCCAGATAGGCATGTGATCTATCCCATCCAGTCGCACCTGACGCTGTGGAAGATCTGCTGTAGGGCCTCTCTTCTTCTTGCAGTCAAGCTGTTTTTGTATTTCATTACTTGGCCTATCATGTTTCTTGGATAAGGATTTCCCAGTTTTGCAGAGGGCCTCTGCAACTGCGACCTTGAAATCAACAAGGGGCAAGTAGTCCGTATTTCTGCTTCCCCATATCAGCCAGCTGTTCACACAAGCCAAGTCAAGTAGATGAAAGAATATCTTCAAGTACCATTTCTTTGGTCTGATTTGAATTCTGTAATATCCTAGCATAGAATCTAATAGATCGACACCCCCCATGTAGTCATCGTAGGTCATCACAAAGCGTGAACAAGTTCCATTTTGCATTCTTTTTCCTTCCTGAAAAGCCTCTTGATCTCGCCTTCTGGTTTGCATCCAACGTAAGTTGACAAAGTGTTGACTGCTTTATTATCAAACCAGGAGACTACTGACAGTTGCACACCGTCTACTGTTGCTATCTTTTCCTCCATGCTGCCTCTACCACTCTTCTTCATTTCTGCCTCCTTAGGTAAAATGCAACCACGTACTCGGTTGGACCGTACTGTCCCTAGTGATTGTATAACTTTCTTGTGCAAATACACTTCCAAGGCTACACAGAACACAGCATGTTGTTATCAATGGAGGGACGTCTACAGACGTTAAAGTAACCTCTGGCGTGCCACAGGGGGGTGTTATGGGACCATTGCTTTTCACAATATATATAAATGACCTAGTAGATAGTGTCGGAAGTTCCATGCGGCTTTTCGCGGATGATGCTGTAGTATACAGAGAAGTTGCAGCATTAGAAAATTGTAGCGAAATGCAGGAAGATCTGCAGCGGATAGGCACTTGGTGCAGGGAGTGGCAAATGACCCTTAACATAGACAAATGTAATGTATTGCGAGTACATAGAAAGAAGGATCCTTTATTGTATGATTATATGATAGCGGAACAAACACTGGTAGCAGTTACTTCTGTAAAATATCTGGGAGTATGCGTGCGGAACGATTTGAAGTGGAATGATCATATAAAATTAATTGTTGGTAAGGTGGGTACCAGGTTGAGATTCATTGGGAGAGTGCTTAGAAAATGAAGTCCATCAACTAAGGAGGTGGCTTACAAAACACTCGTTCGACCTATACTTGAGTATTGCTCATCAGTGTGGGATCCGTACCAGATCGGTCTGACGGAGGAGATAGAGAAGATCCAAAGAAGAGCGGCGCGTTTCGTCACAGGGTTATTTGGTAACCGTGATAGCGTTACGGAGATGTTTAGCAAACTCAAGTGGCAGACTCTGCAAGAGAGGCGCTCTGCATCGCGGTGTAGCTTGCTCGCCAGGTTTCGAGAGGGTGCGTTTCTGGATGAGGTATCGAATATATTGCTTCCCCCTACTTATACCTCCCGAGGAGATCACGAATGTAAAATTAGAGAGATTAGAGCGCGCACGGAGGCTTTCAGACAGTCGTTCTTCCCGGGAACCATACGCGACTGGAACAGGAAAGGGAGGTAATGACAGTGGCACGTAAAGTGCACTCCGCCACACACCGTTGGGTGGCTTGCGGAGTATAAATGTACATGTAGATGTAGATGTAGATGTAGTGAACCAGTTATCAATAAATAACTTGTGATTCACATGTCGTGGGACTGTTTGTGTAAGACGCACAACAACATTGCTGCTATCTTCTAGATCCATAGCAGCAGGTATTATGATATTACTCTGAGCTCCAGCAAAAATTTCATAATCATAGCTTAAGCCTGACACTCCACTGAGGGCAAAAGCTTTGCAGCCCCATTTATGTGGTTTACTGGGGTCGTATTGCTTTAGTGAAGATCTGCATTTTGTTGGAATAATCTGTTCATTCACAGCTAAGAATTCCTCTTTTGGTACTCGCAACAGTCTTTCACGCAGTTGGTCTAGCAGTGGGCGAATTTTGAAAAGTTTGTCATGGTTGGGTTCACCAGCGGGAACTGGATTACTGTTATCACAGAAGTGTATGAAACGCTTTATTTCTTCCCATCGATTACAACGAATTATGTCACCACAGCAGGGTAGCCAAGATATTTGCACCAATAATGTCTTGTTGCTGGTAGTTGAATGACTGACATAAACAAGGCAGTACCAATAAATTGTTCAATTTCTCCAGCACTAACATTTACACATTTATTGGGTCGGCACTGTATCGAATACAGATTGGATTGTTCGACTATGTACTGCACTATGTCTTTAGTGACGAAATACTGGAAATATTCCACTGGAGCGTCAAGTTCCAATACTTCCTGAGGAAGAGCAGTATTTCCGGCGAATTTCGTCTCATCATCCCCTCTAATCAAATGCCCTGGTTTCCAATGTATGGTAGGTTTCCCCACCTTAGTTGAAGGTTTTGAATCTCGTTGCATTGCTGTCATCCTGTCTGCAAGAGGAATGCTTTCAAGGTCACAATCAACAGTAGACCAAATCTCACTGTTGTCGTCTGTTTCTGACTCCGTTTCTGATATCACAGTACTTTTATTTTTTGTATTATAACTCTTAGGCCTAATATCATCATCACTGTCTGATTCCGAACAGAAAACAAGATGTCCATTTTGCAAGTTTTTTTTCCATGGACAATGTTTCGTCATCTGACATATCAGGATCCTCACTAGCATTTCCGTCCTCTATAACTCTTATTGCGGCCGAAGAGCCATGAAACTTTCTTACGTTCATTGCTGTAACGGAGCTGAAAAGAAATAAAACGAACTGCTATATGTTAGTACGAAAGGTTAGGTTATGTTCAATTTTTACTCTACGCTTTCAAGGCTGCATGTTGTGCCATATCCATCACAGACCTATTTTTCAATATTATATTCATTCTAATGATCAAATATATAAACTTACCTCTTTATATCTGTCCACAGATGTCCTTTTCCCTCTGCAAATAATATAAACACTGAAATCAATCGTTTACTGTACCTGATGCAACTGTTTGTGTGACCAAACTTGGATGTAAACAGCTAGCAACACAAAGCAAAGTTTCATAACACGTAATTTCTTACTCTCCCAACAGATGGCATACACTACTTGCACAGCTGCTCTTGACTGTGTGCCATATCTGTCCCAACATGCAGTTTGGAAATATATTCTCAGATATGAGATTGACAAAGAGAAAAGTGGTATGTGCCATATCTGGCACAGTATGCAGTAAGGGGTTAAGCCCTGGACGAGCTGGTTGGTCGCCGTTGGCTGTGCCTCTCGAGGGACAATGCTCTCGTGGGAAAAGGTGGCTGAGCTGGCATGGGCCCACTGTATCTGCGTGAAGACATCAGGTTCCTGGACGGGTTTTTCAGGACAGAAACACATACTGTAAAAAGACGGAGACCGGAGCGGCCTCGCTTCCTCTTTTAGTAAAGAGCGTTCGTCGGTGGCCTCATTATTCTTCTCTTTGTGAGTATGGAACTCACGAAAATGTTCCGACCTCTTCAGCTAACGAACAGCGTGGTCTCGACGATAAGAATCGTTCACTTTGAGCAGAATGTAAAGCGTATTTAGGCTTCGTGAGAAATGCAGACTGTCTCACAGTGGCTCTCGAACGGGAATCCTTGTCGGCTGCCAGCCAGGGTGCCTACTCTGTATCTTTCCGCCATTGTGCCGATCGTTTCGGTACTCAAGAGCACCGAACGGTCTAGTAATCGAATTAGAGTCCCTGCGTTATTCAGTATGCATTTCGAAGCTATACCGTTCGGTTCTAGAGAACCGAAGCGCTGTTGTCGGTTCGCGTCGCGCAATCCAAGTAAAAGTAAGCAGCCACAGATCCGCGCATGTGCACTGCAGCCCGCACAGCGTCACGAACACAAAGCGGTTATCAGACGACACAGGCGCGACATTCTTCGAAGTACCGAAAAGATTGCGTATTTGTATTCTGCAGATTGTCATAAATGCCGTATTGTGTCATCTTATCCTCATTCATACTGACATCGTGTTTTGGATTTTACGTTTCGGAAAATGTGTTGGGAATAGTGTGTAGCCGGCCAGAGTGGCCGAGTGGTTCTAGGCGCTACAGTCTGGAACCGCGCGACCGCTACGGCCGCAGGTTCGAATCCTGCCCCGGGCATAGATGTATGTGATGTCCTTAGGTTAGTTAGGTTTAAGTAGTTCTGAGTTCTAGGGGACTGATGACCTCAGAAGTTAAGTCCCATAGTGTTCAGAACCATTTGAACCATTTTTGAATAGCGTGTAGTGCCACATTGTACTAATACATCTATAAAAACACCGGAAAAATTGATTCTGAGAGTTTCAACGAATAAGAAGATAAACAGGATGTGCTTATAACTCGCTCCAAGAGATCCAAATGATTAAGTAGCCCACTTCCCTACATGATACGTCAACGATTTTGGTATTAAAAACAAAATTGAAAAAACGCATTTTCGAGAGCTCCTGCAGTTCGTCGAAGTTCAAAATATGCATCTCATGAATGAAAATGTTTCGTATATGGTGCTACAGTCTAAAAATATTACAGGCGGAGATCTTTCATCTCTGTCTACTGTTGTTGAGGATTCGACCGCAGATAAATACTTGTAGCAAGCAAGATTATGAAGATTACTGCTGCTAGTTTCATTCCCAGTATTTTAAGTTGCTCTTAGATTCCTGTCTAACCGCATTCTAGGAAATCGCTACATATTCGGAAAAAATTGTGATTTATTTCTGACAAGAAAAAATATAAAGGTCACTGTCGGCTGTTTCACTCATAGCAGTTTCGTATTTCGATTTTTAAACACACAGAAATCACGAAATCATTACTGAGGAAGTGCGCTCTTACATGCAAATAATAACAAATATTGCAGAAAAACCTTCACTTACACGAATAACATTGTCTTAGAACGTGTTGCATATATTAAGAGGAAAAAAAAATTTGTACGCCATCCGTGCTCGAACCCGTGTCCTTTCGTATCGCATACACGCGTGCTAACCACTTTTTTTTTCAGCCATGACAAACAACAATATCGCAGAGCTCAGTTCTTGTACTATCGTGGAGAGGAATGTAGGCTGACTTCGTTGCCAAACGGTTCTGCGTAAGTCATAAATGCGTGATAGTTTGGACGGTTTTCAATATCAGGCTTCACATAATTGCTTTCCATTATTACTTGAAAGTTGTAAACACATTTCGATAATTGCTAACTAAACCGTTTGTGGGGAAAAAGTACACAAAGATTCTAGTAATGTCAGTTCACACTCAAGTAATATACGTAAGCAGAGCTGATGTCTTGATATTTAATGACCTTTAAACTCTTATTTGAATAAAAAATAACACGTATTTTGAGAGAATATTGACCGAAAACGTATTTTTAGATGTAATCATTCACAGTAACAACCTAACCTAACCATATTTCTTACAAAGGAAAATAGTCTATTATGAACTCACTTTCCAATCGGATGCGTCCTCTGGTGATTCTTTAGTAACACAATCACTAAATCCAGCGCTAAAACCGCTAAATATGTTTAAAATAACAAATTAAAGGTGTACATAAACCACAGCTTACCGAGTGACAGGGCCACACCGAAATCCAAAACCTCTTGGTACAATTGTCGTAAAATCGGTAGGAGGGACGTTCGGTAACAGGTCTCAGAAGCTTACTGAATAGGATATTTCGATAAAGAACCGAAAATGACGTCACAATCGAGGCTACCCTACTACACCGATCGGTATGAGCGATACAGAATAGGGCCCCAGTAGTGCTAATATCTGAGCCCTACACACTGTCCGCAAACCTTCCAACCCAGTTTCCATGAGCTCGCCGGACAAACTATACTAACCACTCCTTTGAAAGAGCACACAGGTTGCTCTGGATCCCTGTACATGCTGTGGAAACTCTATCAGTCGGTCATGTGAACCACCGCCTCTGATGAAAGTCACGGCGCTGAATAGGCGCCTTTGTGCCACTCGGCTGGACGGAATCAGCGGAATAAAATGGGTAGACGTGCACACAAAGTGCTAGCAAGGAGCCATCGTTTTCGGACGTGTCCAAGTTTACACACTGAATGTAGATGCCCATTTCGATGCTATATCAGTGCATAATATCCTCCATCTGCGTCTTGCATTTCTGTCGGTTCTACTAGGATCCATGCGGTTCTAGGCGCTGCAGTCTGGAACCGAGCGACCGCTACGGTCGCAGGTTCGAATCCTGCCTCGGGCATGGATGTGTGTGATGTCCTTAGGTTAGTTAGGTTTAATTAGTTCTAAGTTCTAGGCGACTGATGACCTCAGAAGTTAAGTCGCATAGTACTCAGAGCCATTTGAACCATCTACAAGGACGAACTTTGATAGAGCACTCTAGAGCGTTACTATATATTTACTATTTCTCTCTGTTACCGTCAGGGGACCGACGATATCAATATGACACCTCTCAAACAGCCATTCTGGTATTGGAGTAGTAACAAACGTCATTTTTCTCTTATTTTGCGTTCCTTTTTCTTCCGAGAACTAACGCATTTTCTGATATAGTCCTCAACACTCCTTCTTTATACCGGACCACTTTCGGCATTTACTAATTCGATTGTAAATTCCCAAGATCCCTCGATGACGACCTGTGTGTGCTTCGTGAAATTCCCGCAAAATTTCCACCTTTGCTTTAGCAGTAATCTCCTGCTGTTCGTCTTCCTCGACTACCGGAAGTTCCTCACTTTCATTTGCCCCAGTTTCGGTATCACCTGACTGCACTTCCCTTATCCTCCACAGCGCATCCGCAACACAACTGTTCTTGCCTTTTTCGTAAACAATTTCATAAAATACTCCTCCAGTTTCGCTATGAGCTTCATTAAACGTGAGGGCGGATCGCTAATATTTCCGACTCACTGCAATGGTTTATTATCTCTACATCTGGTAAACCTACGACCAAACATGTCTGTCAAGTTTGACCACTCAACCTACGACTAATAACTCCCTCTCTTTGATGCTACAATTTCGCTCGGAGCACTGGATGAATATGTAGCTGGATGATCTTCACCTAACTCTCCTTTGCTAAGAACAGACCCAATATCATCCTTGCTCGAGGCGGTGGCGAGTGTTAACTTTTTCAAAACTCTGGGTATTGCAAAACAGGGGGGATTGAGTAGCTTCTCGTTTGGCACTTGGAACGCACCTTCTTGCTTGGCGCCCCATTCGTACTTAACACCTTGCTTCAGCAACTCATGTAGTGGTTTTGTCACTTTAGTAAAGTCAGTTAGGATTCGCCTTTAGTATCCGCGTAACTCGAGGAAACTTTTTAATGCTGTGGTTGTACTCGCCTGAAGACATTCCGCCCTGCTTTTAGCTTGTTTGGGTCCAACTCTAAGCCATCCTCGGTTGACATATGTCCCAGATATGTGACCTGTCTCCTTAAAAATTCACATTTATTCACCTGTAATTAAAAACTATGTTGCGTTAGTCTCTCGAAAGCCTTGCCCAAGTGGGCACTGTGTTCTTCCATAGATGGACCAAAAATTACTACATCATCTAGACAAATAAACATTTTTTCGCCCTGTAACCTCGTTAGAACTGAACTGATATGTTTTTCGAATGTGGAGTGTGAAGATATGGGTCCCATTGGCTTTCTTTTATACATATTATGGTCGACGGTGTACAAAAAGCTGTAAATTCTCGATCCTTTTCACCTAATGACACCGGATAGTATTCGTTAGCCAAATGAAACGTTGAAAAATATTGTCCTTTGCCCAATCCGTCCAAAATTTCATCGATTTGTGGGAGTGGGAAGATTGCGTTGACAGTAATACCATTTAGTTTTCTGTAACCAGCTACTACACTCTATTTATTTTTACCAGATGCATTCATCTTTTTAGGAATCATTTTAACGGGAAATTCGAACCGTTTGCTGAAGGTACTATAACATCGTCCTCCAACATACGATTCGTCTCTGTTCTAATGCTTCCTTCTGCGATTCTGGTGTTCTGTAAGGACGAGAGCAAATTTCTCGCCCCTCTGCTGGGAGAATCAGTTTTATTTGATGCCTGTATATGTCATTCGTCTCCTGGAAAATGAAAGATATGATTACACGCAGAACAAACCTCTATTATCGAATGTTTTTCTGTTGATTTTAAATTATCTATTCCCATGTTTTCTTTTAGTAAACTGACTCTCGATTTTTTCTCAATCGATACTTTGTCTACCTTGCGCACAGTCTGCCTCGGATACACTGAATGACGGAACTTGTTCCACCTTAATGCGAGGTGCCTGAATAGAAACCGCCTCCTCTCGTGTATTTAAAAATTAAACAAGAGATCTTTCGTACTCTCACCTGCGCCTCTGATAGATACGCAGCTACCTGAAAGTCCTGTTTTTTAACAATGAATACTATTACACTAGTATCTGTAGCCTTTATCCTCAAAATCCTCTCCTCACGAGGACCTATCTTTATCCAAGCCATTTAGCTTTCCTTAGGCTCTGTAACGTTTGCTTCCTGTCGGTGAAACGTCTGTCTACCGGTGCTTTGCTTACTTCGTTATTTCTTCGGCGTATTTTGGTTTACTGGCTACTCCGAGCTACTCAGAGGACTATAAACTCTGCTGTATTCACATTCTGTAGTTTCAGAATTTGTTTTAGCTTTCTAAGCCGCTGATCCTGTGTACCTGCGCTTTGCGTTTCTATCTCTGTACAAATTTTACGGGTCTGCCCCCGATCCACAGGGTTCCCTTATTGCAATTAACTACTACACCACGCTCGTAAAGAAGCCTGTACCACTTAAACCGGAGTAGGAAATACCCAATTCCCTCCTGTAGATGAAACTGGTGTTTCGCTCCCAAAGCCTGATCTGTTCCAAAATCTAAAACTCTAGTCCAATTCGTATCTTTTACCGGATTTGTGATACTATTAATCTTTATACTTTCTTCAGCTCCATACTCGACCTGGCTTCGCAGATACTTCATCCTTAACAAGCTAATCGGCGTTTCATTATCTAAACGCAATCTTAATGGCATTTCTGTACACTGTGAGCAATTCAATTCCACAGTCGACTATAAATATCTTTCTCAATTCGACATAAGGCGACTGTAATATTACGCTTTCCTTTCGTTCTCCTCCTTATTTTTTGCAGAATACCCCGTGTTCTCAGTACACTCTCTAGCCATATACCCTAGCCTATGACGTGCGAAACATACATCTGGTTACACTTTCTCTGTGTCACAGTAAAGTGCAGCTTTCGCATCTGACTGGCTTTTGAACCTTTGAACATCGACATGCTTGAGCCGATTCTAGCTTACTAATTCTTTTCTCAAGTCTTCAGTCTCACTTTAGATTCCCGGATTTGCCACAGGCTTTACACTTACATGTCTGTCCTAGACATTCACATGAGAAACACTTGAGGGTAATCTTCTCCACAGTCCCCTGATGACTTTTCTCACAAAATCCTTTCTTTGGTAGACTCTTCTCTCAAAACTACGTCAGCAGCCTCAGTTGGGGTGACATTTTCTCCCCTTCCACTCACAATTGTCTGTATGCGCTCATCATAGATCCCCTAAACGAAAACTGTTTTACTTAATTTACCTACTGATGATCCCGCCAGCTCTGATGCTGGTATCGCAAAATGGGGATCACGGCCTTTGATTGCCTTTTTTTTTCTTTTTCTTTTTTCTTTTTTTTTTTTTTTTTTGAGTCGCCAGTCTTGTGACTGATTTGGTGTGGCCAGCCACGAATTCCTCTCCTGTGCCAAACTCTTCATCTCAGACCTCAGCACTTACAACCTACATCCTCAAATATCCGCCCGCTCTACTCCAATCTCTGTCTTCCTCTACTGTTTTTGCCCTCTACAGGTCCCTCTAGCAGCGTGGAAGTCATTCCCTGATTTCTTGCATAGGTCTTATGAGCCTGAAACTTCTCCTAGTCAGTGTTTTCCACATATTCCTTCCCTCTCCGATTCTGCGCAGTACCTCCACATTTCTTACCTATCAGTCGACCTAATTTTCAACATCCGTTTGTAGGACCTTTAAAGGCACATTTGCAGGATGGGCGTGGATATATAGCAAAAACGTAGATATAAGTTCAGAATATAAATAATGAATTACATAAGATATTAATCTATATAATCGGTTGTGCCGGTTATGGCTCATAAACACTGAAACATTAGAATAATTACACAGTTCAGTTGTCTTGCTGAGAAGACGGCATTTTTTTGTCCTGGAAGCCGTTGTAATCCGACGCATATCTCCCATCACTGCAGATAATTGTTCGGAACACAGCCATTATTTTATGAGACGCTATCTCACAGTGGCACACAGTAACAGAATTAATGTGTCTGTGTAATTTAATTTAGTATAATATTTCGTGAATTCAAGGATTCATTTATGTTGGACGCTATGGTTCCAATTAAACGGTGTCTTGGCGGGGCTGAAGTTTCCGTGTTACAAATGATATCAAATACCCAGTACGAAACAAAGCTTTGGAATTATTCAATGCACGAAGTCCGACAAAGAAATATTTTCAGAAAAAGAACACACGGTCAAACTCATAATGAACGGATCTTACGCAAGAAAACATTCTCAAGCGCGCCAAGTTTGTATAAAATGATGACATTGTATTGTATTGTATTGAACTGGGGACATAGAAACGACAGAGGCTTCGTCCCCGCTGTAGCCCTCAATGGTTCACAACCCCACAACAGGCTGCAGCAGGCCACCCACCCCACCGCCGCCCCACACCCAACCCAGGGTTGTTGTGCGGTTCGGCCCCCAGTGGACACCCCCGGGAACGTCTCCACCAGACGAGTGTAACCCCAATGTTTGCATGGTAGAGTAATTATGGTGAACGCGTACGTGACGAAAGTGTTTGCGCAGCAATCGCCGACATAGCGTAACTGAGGCGGAGTAAGGGGAACCAGCCCGCATTATCTCCTGATAAATTTCAACAATCTCCCCTACCTGAAATGATTCTGATATCGGGCTAATATAGCGTGTTGTCCGGCGGTAGCATATATTTTCTTGTTTAATAACGATACGTCAATTACTGAGTTACTTGGGACTGTAGTTTATGGAATGTAGCTTTTCCATTGGCTATTTGAGTTCCCAACCCAGCTGACTACACCTGAAGCTGAGAACGTCGTACATTATAATTTTAATTTACCATTTGCAAATGCTGTCGTTAGTGGTAATTGTTCGCTGGTTGCATGCTGAACGTTTTACAAGCCACTGTTTTTCTGTGGAACATTCTATGTATATACAGACAGATTTGCTTGAAAGAAACACGCTAACGGTATTGGTCGATAGTAGATTGTCCAGTGAAATAGAAATTCTGACCAGTGAAATGCGGAAGATCGTGAAGTGCGAGATGAAGATAGTTTTTGATATCTTCCGCACTTTGCAAGATTCTCGTTTTGCGATCTATGATATTCGATGAGCGAATGAATGAAAGGATGAAGAAATTAACTTTGTCGGCTTCATAACGTCCTTGAAGTGAAATATCTTCGAGTTTCCCGGAACGTGGAGTTCCGTTGTTCTCGGAGCCTCGTTTTGCGTTTCTTTCAATGATGGATGCTTGCAGTTCCTCCTAACAATTCCTGTCTGCAACAATCTGCTCCGCTTCACATACGTCTGTGTAAATACACCGTTTCGTGGGTGGTCTAGATCCTGATATATGTGTTGAGTGCGCTACGTGTAACATTAACCATAGTCCGTACACTAAAGAGTGTAATGTATCGGACTTTCTGTGCCCCCCACAAAGCACAATTATATGTTGTTCTCTCACTTTCACGTCAAAATGACAGACAAGACACATTTACGTAAGTGGACCAATCATTTTGTGCTTTGTCCAGCTTCGCTCTCCGAGCTAGTACACACAATTCAAATTAAAAGCATTTGCTTCAATCAAACTGTAAGTAGGCTGTTTAGGTTTTTATGTTGGTATCGCCATGTCGCGCTATATATGAAAATCACTGACTGTGCTGTGTGAAGGCTGTGGATGGTTTTCATTGTTGGAGTAACATTCGCCATTGTATTGTTGGGCAGTTGGCTGTTAACAGCGCGTAGCGTTGCGCAGTTGGAGGTGAGCCACCAGCAGTGGTGGATGTGGGGAGAGAAATTGCGGAGTTTTGAGAGCGGATGTTCTGGACGTGTGTCCATCAGAGACACAGTAAATTTGTAAGACTGGATGTCATGAACTGCTGTATATATTATGACTATTGAACACTTTTAAGGTAAATACATTGTTTGTTCTCTATCAAAATCTTTCATTTGCTAACTATGCCTATCAGTAGTTAGTGCCTTCAGTAGTTAGAATCTTTCATTTAGTTGGCAGTATTGGCGCTTGCTGTATTGCAGTAGTTCGAGTAACGAAGATTTTTGTGAGGTGATTCATGAAAGGAATAGGTTATTGTTAGTCAGGGTCATTATTTGTAGGGATTATTGAAAGTCAGATTGCGTTGCGCTAAAAATATTGTGTGTCAGTTTAGTGTTGATCAGAATAGGTAAAGAGCGGAATGTCTGAGTACATTCAGTTCTGCTCAGCTGTTTGAAAATCAAATAATGTAAGAGGTTTATCTGCATAGTAATTCATTAAATTTTCTAAGGGGACGTTTCAAAACCTGTTAAAAAAGAAAGCAAAACAATAATAACAGAAATAACTTTGTATATACACTACATAGCCAAAATTGTGCAGACATTAGTTACTTTTAGATGACGCCAGTTACGTAAAACACAGCTTTTCAGATTTATGGACCTGCATCTCATTTAACCCAGTAGCAAGTTAAACACCCGCTCCCTTTTACCAATAGTCTTTTCCCAGGTTCTAATTACTTCATATGGATCCAAATGTTTATCGTTAAACATTCCAGGTTCTAAATACTTCATATGGATCCAAATGTTTATCGTTAAACATTTTTCATCAGTTACCACAGTTCGCGAATGAATTTTTCACTCTGCTGGGGGGTGTGCACTGCTATGAAACTTCCTGGCAGATTAAAAATGTGTGCCGAACCAGAACTCGAAACCAGGACCCTTCCCCCTTGCAGAAAAGTGCTCCACCGGCTGACGACCCGAGCGTGATTTTCGCTCACAACCGTACCTCCCATAGTACTCATCTCCTACCTGCGAAGTACTTGCCGGCGAGGTAGCTCTGTGCGTCAGGGAGGCTGGCCACCCACCGTTACTGCGAAACTGAGTGAAATATGTATTGCTGGCGTTGTGGAAGTGTCATGCGACACCTACACAGAAGTACTAATGAAATGCGACGAAAAAATTGGTGTATAAGAAAAATGGCTCTGAGCACTATGGGCTTAACATCTGAGGTCATCAGTCCACTAGAACTTAGAACTACTTAAACCTAATTAACCTAAGGACATCACACACATCCATGCCTGAGGCAGGATTCGAACCTGCGACCGTAGCGGTCGCGCGGTTCCAGAATGAAGCGCCTAGAACCGCTCGGCCACACCGGCCGCCAGTGTATAAAAAGAAAGGAAGAAAAAAGGGTGTCAGTAATGTACTTACCTGAGAAAAGCAAAGAACCTGTTTTAGAGTCCCAGTCCAGCATAATGCTTTTATCTCCCAAAAAGTTTCACTACGCTTTATGCTTTACTGATTCCATTTAAGGTTCTAATCCGTATATAAAGTTATTAACAGGTCAATATTATTCTTCTGTTCCCATAAGTTTAATGGTAGTGTATGATATTTAACACCAAATTTTACTCAAAATCGAGATCCAACTACTTCAGAGTTGAAGATCGTCAAAGAGTTTTTAGCAAACAGAACACAGCATGTTGTTATCAATGGAGAGACCTCTACAGACATTAAAGTAACCTCTGGTGTGCAACAGGGGAGTGTTGCGGGGACATTGCTTTTGACAATATATATAAATGACCTACTAGATAGTGTCGGAAGTTCCATGCGGCTTTTCGCGGATGATGCTGTAGTATACAGAGAAGTTGCAGCATTAGAAAATTGCAGCGAAATGCAGGAAGATCTGCTGCGGATAGGCACTTTGTGCAGGGAGTGGCAACTGACCCTTAACGTAGACAAATGTAATGAATTGCGAATACATAGAATGAAGGATCCTTTATTGTATGATAATATGATAGCGGAACAAACACTGGTAGCAGTTACTTCTGTAAAATATCTGAGAATATGCATACGGAACGATTTGAAGTGGAATGATCATACAAAATTAACTGTTGGTAAGGCGGGTTCCAGGTTGAGATTCATTGGAAGAGTCCTTAGAAAATGTAGTCCATCAACAAAGGAGGTGGCTTACAAAACACTCGTTCGACCTATACTTGAGTATTGCTCATCAGTGTGGGATCCGTACCAGGTCCAGTGGACGGAGGAGATATAGAAGATCCAATGAAGAGCGGCGCGTGATAGCGTTACGGAGATGTTTAGCAAACTAAAGTTGCAGACTGTGCCAGAGAGGCGCTCTGCATTGCGGTGTAGCTTGCTGTCCAGGTTTCGAGAGGGTGCGTTTCTGGATGAGGTATCGAATATATTGCTTCCCCGTACTTATACTTCCCGAGGAGGTCACGAATGTAAAATTGGAGAGATTCGAGCGCGCACGGAGGGTTTCCGGCAGTCGTTCTTCCCGAGAACCATACGCGGCTGGAACAGGAAACGGAGGTAATGACAGTGGCACGTAAAATGCCCTCCGCCACACACCGTTGGGTGGCTTGCGGAGTATAAATGTAGATGTAGATGTAGAAAATGAGAGCATAAAAAGAGCTCAAATTTTACAAAAGTATAAATGACCAATATCCGTTTTGGAAATCTGAGGCTGGTTTTGATGTATCATTCCACATGTAGGCTGTTATTACGACAAGGTCACCACTCCCAAAGGCTATTTTAGAAGTACTGCTAGAACAGGTTTACGCTCCACCTAACAAGGATACGTCGCCTGTATGGAAAAAATGTTTTCGTACCAGCCCTGCTTGGACACTATCGAAGTAGCTGTGGATGCGCTACATCAGTGTGTGTTGGCAGTCAACCGCCCGTCCATACATCAACTATCGCACTTACAGGGGGAACGCGCCCTCTCGTCATCATCGATTTCGCCCATATTTATGCTTCCTTATGGAACATACAGTACTTTGTCAGAAATGAAAGTAACAGAGTGGCACCCCAGTATTTAGACACTTCACCATGGTGCGACACTTTACACTCACTCTACGAGGATCAGACGGACCTGCATACTCTGCGGACAGAACATTAGGAGCTCTTTCACCACACAGAATCTGGTTCCTTCAGGCCCAGCATTCACATTTGAAATGAATCAGGGGGTTACATGACTTGTGGCCCAGCCTGCACGCGATGCAGTTAGACGTGCTAGCACACATAAAAACACATGAGCTATCAAGCATGGTTCAGCAAGAAAAGCTCCTGGTCAGGATGATATTCAAAACCGTGTACGCAACGAGTTCCCGGGTAAAGCCACAGAATATATAACACACATCACGGATGCCATCCCGCGACACCAACACTTCCCTGCCGAAAGGAAGGTGGCCAACATCCTCATGTTTAGGAAGCCAAGGAAAGACCACTCCCTCCCACAAAACTGCCTGATTATCAGCCTGCTGAGTTCGCTCAGCAACATTGTTGAGGTGATCCTAAGACTACTCACTGAGCACTGGATCAACAACACCACCCTGAGGCCAGACCAATTCGGCTCCTGGAATCAACACTCCACAACGCAACAATCCCTCCACGTAGTGGAGTCCAAGGAAGCAAGGACTGTGTGTCCAGACATCAAAAAACATTCAATCATTTCTGCAACAACGGCCTTCTTTGCAAACTCAGCGTCACTGCGTCAAGCAATACACTATTAACGCTGTATTCGAACATTACGGGTCTGATTTTCGTACTCATCCGCATTAACTTACATTACTCGTATCCTCCTACAGTCACTTCGACGCCTTCCCGTACATCACAGCATCATCAACAAACAATCGTAGGTTGCTGCCCAACCTGTCTGCCGGATCATTTATGTATATAGTAAATAATACCGATCCTATCAAACTTCGCTAGGAATATACCCTTGTCTCTCTCCGTTGAAGACAATGTTCTGGGTTCTGTTAGTTAAGAAGTCCTCGAGCCACCCATATATGTGGGAACGTATTCCTTATGCTCATACCTTCGTTAACAGTCTACAGTGGGGCATCGTGTCAAATGCTTTCCGGAATGCTAGGCATATGGAATCTGCCTGTTGCCCTTCATCCATAGTACATAGTACAGTATGGTGACCAACGTCATGGGATAGCGAATGCACTTCTACAGATGGTGGTAGCATCGCGTACACAAGGTGTAAGTGGACAGTGCGTTGGCGGACCTCTCATTTGTACTCAGATGATTCTTGTGAAAAGATTTCCGACGTCATTATGGCTGCGCGACGGTAATTAACAGACTTAGAACGCAGTACGGTAGTTAGACCTAGCGACATTCCATTTCCAAAATCGTCAGACAATTCAATATTCCGATCCCAAGAGTGTGTCGAGAATATCAAATTTCACGCATTATCTCTCACAACAGACGATGCAGTGGCTGACGGCCTTCACTTGACGACCGACAGCAGCGCTGTTTGCGTAGACTTGTCACTTTTAACAGACGGGCAACACTATAATCGCATAAATCGATGTGGGAAGTACCACTAAAGTATCCGTTAGGACAGTGCGGCGAAATTTGGCGTTAATAGGCTACGGCAGCAGTTGACCGACGTGAATCTACGTTTATACCTACATCTACATGGATACTCTGCAAATCACATTGAAGTGCCCGGCAGAGGGTTCATCGAACCACCTTCACAATTCTCTATTATTCCAATCTCGCATAGCGCGTAAAGAATTAACACCTATATCTTTTCCTAGGATCTCCGATTTCCCCTATTTTATCGTGGTGAACGTTCCCCCATACGTAGGTCAGTGTCAACAAAATATTATTGCATTCAGAGGGGAAAGTTGGCGATTGGAATTTCGTGAGAAGATTCCGTCGCAACGAAAAACGCCTTTCTTTTAATGATGTACAGACCAAAACCTGTATCACTTCTGTGAGACTCTCTCCCATATTTAGCGACGATACAAAACGTACTGCCTTTCTTTGAACTTTTTCGATGTACTCCGTCAGTCCTATCTGGTAAGGAGCCCCCACCGCACAGCAGTATTCTAAAAGAGGACAGGCAAGCGTAGTGTACGCAATCTCCTTAGTAGGTCTGTTACATTTTCTAAGTGTCCTGCCAATAAAACGTAGCCTTTGGTTAGACGTCCCCACAAACTTTTCTATGTGTTCTTTCCAAATTAAGTTGTTCGTAATTGTAATACCTAGGTATTTAAAACTTTGAACATAGCTGCTAAGGTTCAGTGACTGTGTCAGAATTATATTGTAACAAATAAGCCCTTGGTCACAAATATTAAGTCAAAATTGATCTGGTTTCGACGCTAGTATGAGCGTCGTCTTCAGAATTAGACTAACTGTACTAAAACATTAGGTATATAGTACATTAATAAAATTAAAGTTTGTACTAACTCGAAAAGATGCAGTACTTACAAGTCACATATTAAAAACGATCTCAGCCGGAAAGGCGACGTCATGAACACTTGTCAGATGGCGAGCCGCTAAGGGCTGCTCATACTGTGGACAAGGGTTGCAGCAAGACTGAGGTGCCCACTTTAGAAAGTGTGGGCAAGTAAACATGGTGTTGCTTCGAGCGCCATCTAGTAGCCGCAGAAACAACTAGGCTACTGTACATTCAAAATTAGACACATCAAATTGTGATGCAGCTGATTCCGGCATAACGTAAGCATGCCTGGATGAAGTTACATATTTATCTGCTTTAAACAGAGATACATTTTGTAACGTAAAAACATTAGTTATGACATACAAGAAAACAGCAAAGATGTGACAGGAAAACAACATTTCGGTAAACTGCATGAGGAAATCTGAATCAAAGATCAAGCAATGGCTTTATACAGTAAAAAAAGTTTTTTTTTCGCAGCTGCAGCTGTTCGTTGAGAAGGAGGCCATCATGCTGTTTTCTTGTATGTCATAACTGACATTTTTTTACGTTACAAAATGTATCTCTGTTTAAAGCAGATAAATATGTAGCTTCATCCTATTATTATTAGTGCTTACGTTATGCCTGAATCAGCTTCATCACAATTTCATGTGTCTAATTTTGAATATACAGTAGCCTAGTTGTTTCTGCGGCTACTAGATGGCGCTCGTAGCAACACCATGTTTACTTGCCCACACTTTCTAACGTGGGCACCTCAGTCTAGTTGCAACCCTTGTTCACTCAAGTACAAGCAGCCCATAGCGGCTCGCCATCTTATTTACAACTATTCATGACGTCGCTTTTCCGGCTTAGATTTTTTAAAATGTGACTTGTAAGTACTGCATCTCTTCCTAGTCAGTACAAACTTTAATTTTATTAATGTATTATATACCTAATATGTTTTAGAACAGTTAGTTTAATTCTGAAGACGACACTCATAGTAGCGTCGAAACGTGGTCAATTTTGACTTAATATTTGTGACCGAGGGCTTATTTGTTCTAATATAATTCTGACACGGTCACTGAACCTTAGCAGTTATGTTAAAAGTTTTACGTTTTTTACCTGCCCAGGTAACTAAGGCTGCTTCGAAATATAAACAATTAAAAAAGAAAATTTGAAATAAAGTATGGCTATCTATTTTAACAAGCAGTGTGAAAAAAGGGGAATTGCCCCGACTTATGAAAAAGCCTACATCATTTTTTCTGTATGTAAGAAAAATCCAAAATCCTTTAGACCTATCATTAAGAATATTATTTGTAACAAGATTAAAGAGCTGTACGCTAAAAAAGACCGTCTTAACGAAGAAGCATACCATTTGTACTTAAATATCACAAACACTTATCGTGTTAACTATAATTTCAATATTGACGACATGTGGACGCAAATTAACGAACATCTAGAGATTTGTAAAATAGGTATAATGCAGAAACACGAGAAGGTCAGTAATCTTTTTTGTCTGCTTTCTAGTGAAAAATGCCCTCAGAATACATTTCAAAAAAGCAGTCACGTCTTTCATGAAAGAATTTTAAATAAAACCAACATCGTCTTTACTGAGAATGAAAAAGTCCTGTTAGGAAAAGGACTAAAATACAATGTCAGGCCTAACCTGTCAGACAGAAATGTAAGAGAAAATATGCTTGTTGATTTAAAAATCGGTCTCGATTATAATAAGATAGATAATGCTTCTCAAGCCAGAATTGCGTATGATGTAACCCGCATGCTAGAGAAAAATGCTGCTACTTCGTCTAATGCTAGGCATAACGACAGAATTTTAGTAACTTCCATTAATAATAAACTTAAAACAGCAATTGCTTTAATAAATAAATCCGATAAAGGTTGTTGTCTAGTCATTGCTTAAATTTCTGAATATATTTATAAAACTGATTATTTCTTCAGTGAAAACAACATATCGGAGCTGCATGCTGATCCGACTCCTAAATTACAGAAGGAAGTGAGGTCAGCCATTAACAATGCAAAATTTCTTATAAAACCTTTCCAAAAGAAACTACTCAATATGAACCCTCAGCCCCCTAAACTTCGGTCCCAGTTCAAAATTCATAAACCTAATCATCCAATACGTCCAATCTCCAATAGCATGAATAGCGCATATCACGATTTGGCCCGATTTCTACAAGAAATTTTGAAAAAATCCTTCGTTTTCGAAAATAATTATTCCGTTCCTAACAGCCACGTTGAAACACGCATGTATTCATTACCAGCGATGGCGAGGCATGACAGAATCTCTGACCAGAGAGTTATTTATCGTTGCTAGTCTGCGCTTGACCGCGCGAGAGTTCAGTTGCGAGTTGCACTCAGTCGGCAGTAGTTGTAGCGAGTGGACGGTTGTACTAAGTGGGCGTCGGCATGCGTCGGCGGCGTCCTCTCCTTGCATCTCTGGTCACGGTTCGGGACGAGGTATATTGTTATAGAAGGTAATGAAGCAGCATTGCGCTCAGCTAATAACATATGTTAATTGTAATTAATTTGTTCAAGAATTGCCCCAATAATAATTTTCTTATAAAGCAACTGTTTTAAAGAAAAAGATTCATTTCAAGTTAAATAATATTTCCCATGCATTCCCTCCAAGAATCAAAATTAAATATGGGCCAGCATTGCACGGAGCTGTGCCGGAAATTTTTTTAAATAAGAGCAGATATAGATGCAGTGTACTGAGGTAAGAATTTTGGTTTTGTGTTCAGGTTTAATTATTTCACAGGGCCGAAGGTCGCGCCGCTGCCCTTATAAAATTTATCAGGTTTAATTATTGCTGTTGAGATGTTACATTCAGTTCATAGATCATTATTTTATTAATATTATTGTGGGTTTAATGGTCAATTATTATTCTTTAATTTTGTGGGAAGTTTACATTTGGGCCATTATTATTCTTTAATTTTGTTGGGAGGCTATGCTTGCCTCATTTTCAATATCATTGTCATATTTTTGCGGGGAGGTTACACTTGGCGACATCCGGACCAGGATCGTATTTCTTTGTGAATCTTCTGATAAGTAGTCAGATATCTGCTCTTATTTACTTAAATATAATTAGCATTTGGCGCAACGCTTTTACTAACTTTGTCACTTTCTTCCACAGATCATCGGCAATTTGTTACTCTTTGTTGTATTTGTGTTTGTTGCATTTTGTATTGTCTTTGTTTCATTTGTGAATAATTCAGATTTGTGTAAAAATGCCGCGAAAAACTGTTAATAGTAAATTGCGAGGTATAATAAGTGATATAACCGAATTAAACAACTTGAATGATAGTACTAGTGACACACAGTGTAGTGATGACAATCCTTTGTTTACTGACAATCAGTGTGTACCGACCACTAATATTGATTTTTATCCTAGTGATGAACAGACGAATTCAATTGTGTCCTCTGTTAATTTAACGACAATTGATGACGCGGGGCGTTCTGTTGCAATGAGCGCTGCCCAGCTTAACACACCCAGTTTGCAGGATTTACGTGACGAACAGACAAATTTTTCTAATGAAAATGAACAGTGTAATCAGAGTACGACAGATTCATTTGATCCCGGTTTAGCGACTAACAGTGCACATCCGATTAGCAAACATTTTCAAGAATCACAAAATGACCAAATGGTTACATAAAACGTGACAATTGCAGGCACGTCATCAAACAGCACACAGAATAGAGTAGGTAATAGTGGCTCGGATCAAATTATGGCACTATTGCTACAACAATTTGATGAAAAATTCAAACAACTTAGTGAAAATTTCAAACAACAACTTAATGAAAATTCCAAACAACAGAATGAAAGACAGGACAACAATCTCAAACAACAATTTAGTGAAAATTTCAAATAATTTAGTCAACAGAACAAACAACAACTTAATGAAAATAACGAAAATCTCAAACAACAGCTTAATGAAAAATTAGACAACAATTCTAGACAGCTTAGTGAACAGATTATAGCCATTGCCGTGCAGTGTCATGATACTAAGGAACAATTACGTGAGGAAATTGAGGCTTGTGCTAGGAACAGTAGCAAAGAAATTAGATCTGTTGTGCAAGAATTAAGAGATATGCAAACAACTACAACAGAATCACTTAGAGACGGCCGGCCGGAGTGGCCGAGCGGTTCTAGGCGCTTCAGTCTGGAACCGCGTGACCGCAACGGTCGCAGGTTCGAATCCTTAATTGGGCATGGATGTGTGTGATGTCCTTAGGTTGGTTAGGTTTAAGTAGTTCTAAGTTCTAGGGGACTGATGACCTCAGATGTTAAGTCCGATAGTGCTCAGAGCCAACTTAGAGACGAAATTAATGCAGTCGGTAAACAATGCCCTGAGAAGGCAACACAATTAAGTGACGAGTTTAAATTAATTACAGTAGAACTTTCGCGCACAATGGATGCAAAGATAGACGCGAAATTCGAACAACAGAACAGTCAAACTGACGAACGTTTTAATCATCACCTACAAAACAGTGATATGCGTTTCTGTAAATTTATACAAGATCAGAATAAAGTAAAACGACAAGTGATGGAAACAATTACCGCACAGAGACAGGAAGATAAACGTAAATTGTTTGCGAAGGCAAAAATATACGTAGACAACAATATTGCTACAGTGTCAGACGAAATTAACACAATCAAGCAGTTGAACACAGAATTGCGTGATGAAATTTCCGATCTTAAATTGAAAACAGACACACACACAGCAGACTTTCAGACAGTGACAGACAGACTCGAACAATTAGAACTAACACAGGATTCCGATGTCATTAAAGCTGGCGTTAAAAAATTGAATGAAACCACACGTAAATTACAAAAACAGATTAATGCTTCTGACACTAAAAACGATGATCAGGTAAAAATACTGACTGAAAAATATGATGATTTGGCCAGTCGTATTGATGTTATCGAAAGTAATAATGACAGCAAATCAGAGGATACGGCACCGATTTTGTTTAACCAAACACCTGAATTCCAAAATTTACAGCAGACGATCAGTGAGATAGATTCGTCTAATAATACTTTACGTAGAAAATTGTCAAGTTTACAGCAAGAAGTAACAGAGACGAAAAATGTTTCAGTGTTTAACACATCACAGCAGACGCCACTTTGCGAACATTTGTCAGATTCACGCAGCATATATAATTTGGATAATTTACAGAGAGTACGCGACTTAGATTCGGAACAGTCACAGTCAAACAGATTCCCATACAATCCTGAGCCTGTTCCGACATACAGAGACGATAATTTTGATTACAAACATTTTCTATCAGTGAGAAAATTTAAAGTATTTAAAAATGACAGAACACAGATTCACCCACTGGATTGGATACAACAATTTATCTTTGCTTTTCCACCGACTTGGCCTGTAACGCACAAACTTGAATTTATTTGCAGCTTTTTGGAATGCGAACCGGCAACTTGTATGAGACCGATCGCAAGACAATGCTACTCAGTAGAAGAATTTCAGAATGCTTTTCTGTCAGCATACTGGTCGAAGACGACACAGTGCGGAATTAAAGATCAACTAATTAGTTTACCAAATTATGAGAACTCAAATTTTCCCAGTGTCACACAATTTTTTGAACACATGGTCCAACAAAACCAGTACTTAGGTGAACCTTATAGTGAATCTGCACTTATTCAACTATGTATCTCTAAATTACCACGATCATTACGAGTGTCTCTTTTAACAGGTCAGCAGAAGGAAAACATTTCGGTATTCAGAGATCTGTTACAGCTTTTGGAAGTACAGCAATCGGATTATTCCTTTATAAACAAAAATTTTTCTTATAATAACCAAGGTCAACAAACGTATAGCAATTACAATCAGCCACGTAATGTTAATGGCAAAGGTAACAGATGCTTTAGGAACGACAACCACCAGAACTTTAATAACAGACACAATTTTAATTATCAATATCGTCAAAATTATCAGCAACAGGAACCCCATTTTGGTAACAATAAACGTTTTTCACCGCAACAGCATGAAAGCCAGCCGGTTAGCATACCTAACCAACAATGTAGTCTACAAGGTCAACCAAACTTTAATGTTTCGCCGCGTGCACGTATAGTCTCAGCTCCAACAAATAGGAACGCACGGCAGCAAGGAAATAACTACGTGCAGAAAACACAGTACTTCAATTCCGATCGCAATGCACCGTATAGGAATGACTATCACGACAGACGTAAAAACAATGAGCACAATTATCAACATACGTTTAATAACAGTCGGTCTTACCAGCAACAAAATGATCAGCAACAACACATTCTCATGTATGAACCAGACAGTAGGTATCATCCAGAGAGTAATACGTCTGGAAGAAATAATAGAACAGTACAAATAGTGGAAATGCCACAGCATCCTCCAGAAAATAATAACACGTCAGATAGAATTTGACTAGATACAGTACAGGTCGCATCTTCCAGTAACACAAGCACTACTTTTGACAGGCAGAATGTTGTTCACGAAAATGTAATTACTTTTGACGACATCAGAGACACTCTTTTGCAGGAAAGACCAATTGTTCAAAAAACCATTTCACATCCTGTCATCGAAATTAAAATTGGTTCATCGAAATTTTCAGCAGTAATCGATTCAGGATCACCTATGTCAGTAATAAATGAAGAAACGTTCAACGAGTGTAACAAAGAGAATACCTATCCTACATTACCATTAGGCAAAACAAAAAAGGAAGGAGCAGTATCGAGTAAAGGAGTAGACGTTAAATTAGACACATTTATCATTTTGCATTGCAGGTCACACGTTTCACTCAAATTTTTGGATTGTTCCCTTATTGACAACAGACGTTATTCTAGGAACGAATTTTCTGGTATAACACAACGCAATTATTGACTTTCAAAATTCCTATTTAATGTTGAAGGATGAAAATGTGCAATTGGCTTTAGAATTTCAGCACTCTTTACCTGCGGAAGAACAAACAATTAATCGCACAGAGGTCATTTCCGTATCACGTAGCATAGACTGTAATTCCACATTGTTCACAGATACGTACGTACATAACTATAATACTCCAGACGAAGCTGACTACGACGTTATGCAGATGATTTCTGATAAAGTTAAACAGAGCAGTGCAAATACAGACGACGAACGCACGCAACTACACAACATTCTTTTACAGCAAGCTCCAGTTTTCGACAACATTCCTGGTTCTATGTCCGGTTTTACGTATGAATTTCAAGTCAAACAGCACGACACATTTAAAGCCAAGCATTATCCCATTCCATATATTCATAGAGAACAAGTTAAGAAAGAATTGCAAGATATGCTTGACCAAGGAATTATTGAACCGGCAGTTAGTCCGTGCATAAACCCGCTCCATATTGTTAAGAAAAAGGATGGCTCACTTCGCCTCGTGCTTGATTCACGTCACATCAATGACATAATTATTAATGAAACAGATCGACCACAGACACTAGAAGAACTTCTACAGAAATTTCTCGGTACTGCTGTTTATTCTGCATTAGATCTGAAATCGGGATTTTGGCAAATTCAGCTCCATCCGAACTGCAGAAAGTACACAGCATTTTTCTGTTTTGGCGACTGTTATCAATTTTGTAAATTACCATTCGGTTTAACTATTTCTTCAGCAGCTCTTATTCGCTGTTTGAACACAATACTTCCGACAGAACTTAAAGACAGAATAACAACGTACGTAGACGACATTCTTATTGCAGAAGCTAACTGGTCTGAACACAATCTGATACTTGAACAACTGTTGCAAATTTTTCTTGCACAAGGACTTACAGTTAATCTCAGTAAATCGCATTTTGGCAAAACTTCTATAAAATTTCTTGGACATGTAATTTCAGCAAAGGCATTACGCCTGACCCGGAAAAACTACAAGCTTTACGTGACATTACTGTTCCTATGACGAAGAAACAACTACGCAGTTTTTTGGGTTTAATTAACTTTTTTCGTAAATTTATTCATTACTCTGCTTTAGATACCCCCAGATTATGTCAATTGACAGGGAAAAACACTATTTGGTCGTGGCATAAGCAAGCACATTCTGAATTTATGAACCTGAAACATGCTTTGTTGAATGCACCACTTTTATGGCACCCAGATCTTACCAGAAATTTTTCTATTGCCACCGACTGTTCTAACACCGCTTTAGGCGTACATATTTTTCAGGAGATTGAAGATGGTTGTACAGTCATTAAAAACATCGCTTTTGCAAGTCGCATTCTGTCACCTGCGGAACGAAATTATTCTGTTACTGAACTTGAAACATTATGTGTTGTTTGGGCTTTTACGAGATTTCGGCATTTTCTTTATGGAAGACATACCACCGTTTACACAGACCACAGAGCGATACAATTTTTGCTTTCGGCTAAATTTACACACGACAGATTAAGCAGATGGAAGCTTTATCTACAGGAATTTAATTTTACAATTGTTCACATTCCCGGCACACAAAATGTTGTAGCAGACGCACTATCTCGTTCTCTCGGCAACAATCAGCAAGACATCGCAACCAATTTCTGAAAAAGCAAATTTCAGCGTCATGTACATTCAACAAGTTGCATTTGAAAATTTCATTTCGTCGTCATTACAAGACATAGCACGAGAGTAGAGTAAAGACAACGTGTGGAAAGATATTAAACACCTTTGGCAAGATAGGAACAATGTTACGATTAGAAACCATTACACTGTACGCAATAATATTCTGTTTCGCCGCTCTCATCCTGACAGCAACAATTGGATATTATGCATTCCCGATGAACTTGTTAACAAATTAATCTGGTATACTCATTTAAGTTACGCACATTACGGAGCTAGAAAATGTTTTGTTATACTGAGACAGAACTGTTATTTTACGAACATGGAGAAACGTATACGACGAGTTTTAGCGTCATCTAAAATCTGCCAGAAAGCTAAGTCTGATACGACTTCACATATTCCTCCATTAAAACCCATTGTACCCGTTAAATTGAGACATATGGCCGCTGGAGACATTTTTGATCCGATTCCCAGAACTAATAGAGGTTTTTGCTACATCTTTGCCGCTGTTGAACTCACTTCAAAATTTGTTACCTTCACTCCGTTACGCAAAGCTACTGCTAAAACTGTTTCGAAAGCATTTGTAAAACATTTTCTATTTCATGTAGGGTATGTATTGAAAGTAATTTCCGACAATGGAACACAGTTTCGATCTGCTATATGGACACGTATGTTACGAGCTAGAAACATTTCTCCGATCTATATATCCAGGTACCATGCTTCTTCGAACCCTTGTGAACGATTAATGAAAGAAATTGGTAAACTGTGTAGAATATAGTGCCATAAAAGACATATTGATTGGGACACACACATACACTCATTCCAGGATGTAATTAATTCCATACCAAATGAATCTACTGTGCTATCTCCGTCCGTTATACTGAAAAATGTTGAACCACATAACAAAATTAAAGAATTAGTAAACTTTCCTACATCTCGTCGACTACGACACCATGAAATAATTGACATTGCGCTGAACAACATCAAACGTGCCGCAGAGCGCCGGAGAAGACAGCAAAAACAGGTTTGTACACGCCGCGACTTTCACATTGGACAGAAGATATTAGTACGAACACACTATTTATCCAACAAAGTAAAAGGTAGGTGCAGTAAATTTGAACTTCTATACGCAGGTCCATATCGGATTCGCAGCATTCCTCACCCCAATGTTGTACACGTCGAAACTTTGAGAACCAGAAATTCGAAAGGAAACCATCACGTGTCGAACGTCAAACCTTTTATTGATTGAAGATACTTTATGATTTATCACACTGTAATGCCATTTCCCAATTTTTTATGACCACTTATGCAATTATATTCACATGAACACCTACTGATGATTATCGCATTTTTTCTTGGCAAGTGCCCGGCAAGGTAAGGTTAGCAGGTCGCTTTTCTTGTCGTTACACATCAGACCGTGCATATTTTTCCAGATGAATTTACACATTTTATGACCACTTATGCAATTATATTTATGTGACTACTTACTGATGATTGTCGTATTTTTTCTTGGCAAGTGCCCGGCAAGGTAAGGTTAGCAGGTCGCTCTTCTTGTCGTTACACATCAGACCGTGCACATTTTCCAGATAAACTTACGTATCTTATGAATAATTATGCAATTTTATCTAGTGACATATTAATTTTATTAAATTCTCTCCCCATTAATGTCTTTAATTCTCGCCTCTATTAACTACACAACATACACTCCTGGAAATAGAAATAAGAATTCATTCTCCCAGGAAGGGGAAACTTTATTGACACATTCCTGGGGTCAGATACATCACATGATCACACTGACAGAACCACAGGCACATAGACACAGGCAACAGAGCATGCACAATGTCGGCACTAGTACAGTGTATATCCACCTTTCGCAGCAATGCAGGCTGCTATTCTCCCATGGAGACGATCGTAGAGATGCTGGATGTAGTCCTGTGGAACGGCTTGCCATGCCATTTCCACCTGGCGCATCAGTTGGACCAGCGTTCGTGCTGGACGTGCAGACCGCGTGAGACGACGCTTCATCCAGTCCCAAACATGCTCAATGGGGGACAGATCCGGAGATCTTGCTGGCCAGGGTAGTTGACTTACACCTTCTAGAGCACGTTGGGTGGCACGGGATACATGCGGACGTGCATTGTCCTGTTGGAACAGCAAGTTCCCTTGCCGGTCTAGGAATGGTAGAACGATGGGTTCGATGACGGTTTGGATGTACCATGCACTATTCAGTGTCCCCTCGACGATCACCAGTGGTGTACGGCCAGTGTAGGAGATCGCTCCCCACACCATGATGCCGGGTGTTGGCCCTGTGTGTCTCGGTTGTATGCAGTCCTGATTGTGGCGCTCACCTGCACGGCGCCAAACACGCATACGACCATCATTGGCACCAAGGCAGAAGCGACTCTCATCGCTGAAGACGACACGTCTCCATTCGTCCCTCCATTCACGCCTGTCGCGACACCACTGGAGGCGGGCTGCACGATGTTGGGGCGTGAGCGGAAGACGGCCTAACGGTGTGCGGGACCGTAGCCCAGCTTCATGGAGACGGTTGCGAATGGTCCTCGCCGATACCCCAGGAGCAACAGTGTCCCTAATTTGCTGGGAAGTGGCGGTGCGGTCCCCTACGGCACTGCGTAGGATCCTACGGTCTTGGCGTGCATCCGTGCGTCGCTGCGGTCCGGTCCCAGATCGACGGGCACGTGCACCTTCCGCCGACCACTGGCGACAACATCGATGTACTGTGGAGACCTCACGCCCCACGTGTTGAGCAATTCGGCGGTACGTCCACCCGGCCTCCCACATGCCCACTATACGCCCTCGCTCAAAGTCCGTCAACTGCACATACGGTTCACGTCCACGCTGTCGCGGCATGCTTGGCTGACACTGACGGCGGCGGTGCACAAATGCTGCGCAGCTAGCGCCATTCGACGGCCAACACCGCGGTTCCTGGTGTGTCTTTTGTGCCGTGCGTGTGATCATTGCTTGTACAGCCCTCTCGCAGTGTCCGGAGCAAGTATGGTGGGTCTGACACACCGGTGTCAATGTGTTCTTTTTTCCATTTCCAGGAGTGTACAAGCTGAACACAAAGAAGGTCACATTTCTTGTCATCAATTTTTTTATGTATGTACGATTGTTTTCATGTTTTGTTTGTATGCACTATGATATATTTAAGATATAACAAACACCAGTTGACTTTAACATTTTGCCTTATGATAGCTAAACATCGTGACTACTTTACTTTTTTGCTGCTACATTGTGATATTCTGTGTACATTTTTGCTTCTGAACACTGTCGATGTTTTTGACATATTACGTTTTTTCTGTCATGGTATGCTGTATGCTCAAATTATGTTACTATAAACCAGTTTTTATCTAATGGGTATATGAATTAAATGCAAGACATTAATCTTTGTCATCATTTTCAGAAAGAAATAACGTGTAAACAAAATAAATTAAACAGAAATGGGAGTTTCACCTTCGGAATGAACGAGGGGGATGCAGTGCCTCGTGACGAAGAGTAAATGGATCAGAATTAACAAGCATTAACAAGAATATACTATACACATCGTAGAATAGCAGTCTTAATTAATTTTTTCTTTCAGAATACGAGGCGATTGATGCAGGTTGTCAGACAGAACTACACATCTTAGTTTTAGTGATGAAATATGCTAGAAATAAGGAATAATTGTATAATGAATAATGAAGTGACTTTTTGCAGATGATAATGAATGGTGATGAATAATGATGAAGAATATGCTACTATGGATAATGAAGTCTTTTCTTTACAGATGATGATAATAATGGAGTTATAGTGATATGGATAATGAAGTTTTTCTTTGCAGATGAAAATAATGATGAAGTTTATATATTTGCTGTTAGCTAAGAGATGTTATGTAGTTATTTAAGTATTTGCTGCAGTTCGTTTTGACAGTATGTTTTATATCGCATGGTATGATGACTGAAGGTTTTGGAAAGGACAGCTAGAGAACACATATTTTTATACACATTTCACTACCTGTTAATTCGAAGTTCACTACTTTTCAGCATAGTATGCGTTTCTTCTTTCAGCTCAATAATCCATTTTGTATTTTTTCCAGGAGAAGCTTTTCATGATACTTAATAAACCTGTTACTTATTAAACCTGTACTAGTACTTGCATTTTTTTTACCCAGTTGTGTCTATCATTTATAAATGTGATCACATATACTGCCTTGTTTCATAACCTTGCTACAGCTGACTCATGACGAATGACGTTACACATCTTCATTTGCAGCAATAACTCAAAAGCAAACAAAGTAATTACCAGTCCCAAATAATGCTACTACTTTAAGAGAATTCTGAATAATACTGATCAGCTCTGAATAATATGTCACTTCAGTAATGACTTCTTAATAATACAAAAAAATGATACTTTGTAACTGGCCAATGAATGCCACTGTTTATTGTAAAAAGATTACCTTTGATGCCCCTGATTACTATAATTAGACTAATTATGTATAAATGCTATTCCAGTGAATGCCACTGTTTATTATAATAAGTTTACTTATGATGCCCATGATTATTAATTACATATAAATGCTACGCCAGTAATTAACTCATTTTCAATAATGACTTCTTAATAATACAAAAAAAATGATGCTTTGTAACTGGCCAATGAATGCCACTGTTTATTGTAATAAGATTACCCATGATGCCAATAATTAATATAATTAAGTGAATTATGTTAATATTATGCCATCCATTAGGTTATGTTTTGAATGATGACTTCTGATGTTTTGTAACTGGCTAATGAATGCCACTGTTTATTGTAATAAGATTACCTATGATGCCCATGATTACTATAATTAGACTAATTATGTGTAAATGCTATGCCAGCAATTAACTCATTTTCAATAATGACTTCTTAATAACACAAAAAAATGATGCTTTGTAACTGGCCAAAGAATGCCACTGTTTATAGTAATAAGATTACCCATGATGCCAATAATTACTATATTAAGTTAATTTTTATGAACATTATTCTGTAATACTACATACATGGTACAGAAATGTTCAGTAACTGGGTGATGAGTGCCACCCATTACTAGTGTAATTCTCAATGAAGACTACTATGTGACTTAATGTCCTTCACCTTCTGACGTAATTACCAGAAATTACTGCAATATCCATTTGTCCTGTCTATCCTCATGATCATGGAGCACAATATTTGGTTTTTGCACTAATTCTACGTTGTTGTAACAGACAAGAACGTGGTGTTGACACGACATGCTGTCCACCACCATGAGCGATGAAGATGCTATTATGGTCCCACTGTTTGGTGTACCTAATGTACCACCAAAAAGATAACATGGAATATTACTACGACATTTCAGTGTCTTGGCTACGCTGATTAATACTTCTGGGAAAAGAGCTTCAGATTGTCTCACTTGGTGTTGTGCTTCTGTAGAAAGATATGGACTTTCAGTGCAGCTGCATGCAACCTAAAGTGCTACAACCATGATGCAATCCTTCCCTTTCCTATCCTAATTCTTGTGACATAGAAAAAAAAATCATTTTTGTTATCATGATTTGTATTTATGGCTTATACATTTTTGTGATTTGCAAATATGTTCTCAACTTCAGTGCATGTGCACTTTTGTCATTTGTAAACATGATTTCTACTCATTGCATATGCATTTTTGTGATTTGGTCTCAACTACAGTGCATGTGCATTTTTGCCATTTGTGAATATGTTCTGTACTCATTGTATATACATTTTATCTTTACTTAATACGTTCTGAACTACAGTGTGTGTGCACTTCTGCCATTTGTTAATATGTTTTGTACTGAACTTCAGTGAGTGTGCACTTTTGTCATTTCTCGATATGATTTGTACTCGTTACCTATACATTTGTGATCTCCTGATATGTTCACTACTTCAGTGAGTGTGCACTTTTGTCATTTATCAATATGATTTGTATATACATTTTTTGTGATTTGCTGATATGTTCTGTACTCCTTGTATATATATTTTTTGTCATTGTCTGACATGTTGTGTACTCAATGCATGTGCACTATATTTACTTCATGTTCTACACCTATATACTTACTTTTTGTGATTGTAAAGTTAGTCAGTTCAAAAAAAATTTGTTGCTCATGGCAAGTCCAAATAACTCACCATCGCTGCCAAATTTTTGCCCCCCCCCCCCTCCCCCAGTGGAGGGTTATGAAACATGCATGTATTCATTACCAGCGATGGCGTGGCATGACAGAATCTCTGACCAGAGAGTTATTTATCGTTGCTAGTCTGCGCTTGACCGCGCGAGAGTTCAGTTGCGAGTTGCACTCAGTCGGCAGTAGCTGTAGCGAGTGGACGGTTGTACTGAGCGGGCGTCGGCATGCGTTGGCGGCGTCCCCTCCTTGCATCTCTGGTCCCGGTTCAGGACGAGGTATATTGTTATAGAAGGTAATGAAGCAGCATTGCGCTCAGCTAATAACATATGTTAATTGTAATTAATTTGTTCAAGAATTGCCCCAATAATAATTTTCTTATAAAGCAACTGTTTTAAAGAAAAAGATTCATTTCAAGTTAAATAATATTTCCCATGCATTCCCTCCAAGAATCAAAATTAAATATGGGCCAGCATTGCACGGAGCTGTGCCGGAAATTTTTTTAAATAAGAGCAGATATAGATGCAGTTTACTGAGGTAAGAATTTTGGTTTTTGTGTCCAGGTTTAATTATTTCACAGGGCCGAAGGTCAGCTCCGCTGCCCTTACAAAATTTATCAGGTTTAATTATTGCTGTTGAGATGTTACATTCAGTTCATAGATCATTATTTTATTAATATTATTGTGAGTTTAATGGTCAATTATTATTCTTTAATTTTGTGGGAAGTTTACATTTGGGCCATTATTATTCTTTAATTTTGTTGGGAGGCTATGCTTGGCTCATTTTCATTATCATTGTCATATTTTTGTGGGGAGGTTACAACGTTTTGGTCCAAAATATTAAAAACTTAGTATGCAGTTCAGACACCAAGCTTTTTTCCTTAGATATTAAAAATCTTTATACCAATGTCCCGGTACATGAGACGCTCATCATTGTGGAAGAAAACGTATGTCAATTTAAAAAAGATCTATCAAATGAACAGATTACTGATTTTATGAATCTCATTAATGTCGTTGTCAAGTACAACTACTTTGAATTCAACGGACAACTGTACCAGCAGTCTGATGGGCTCGCTATGGGCAACCCTTTAGCCGGCATCCTCGCCGACATCTTTATCAATTCCTTGGGAAAAAAAGATGTTTAACCGTGTCTCAGCCGCTTCACTAGGTACCTTTCTTACACAAGATACATTGATGATATTCTAGTCATCTATAACGGACCCGCCGATAGAATTGATCATATATTTATACTTTTTAACGACCTGCATGAAAAATTTTTCACTATTGAACTCGAAAACGATAACCGTCAATTAAATTATTTAGACTTGACGCTTACAATAGAAGACAATAACATCACTTTCAATATTTTTCGAAAAGAAACGTATACTGACCAAATCGTGCCTGCTTCCTATTTTCATCCATCGTCTCAAAAAATGGCCTTTTTTCACTCTGCCGTCCACCGAGCCACCTCCATACCACTTTCAACAGAAAAGTTTAATGAGGAGATTAATTTACTTAAAACCATAGCAGTCAATAATGAATATACGCCTAACATAGTGGACGATATCCTAAAAAAGAAAACCGTAAGAACTACCACGCTCAACACCTCATGCACTGAAATTAACCCAAAACAACGTTTTTCTATTCCTTTCATAGGACCCATTTGCTATTAGATTCAGCGCATCCTTCGCAACAAATACAACTGCAATGTTGCCTTCTCTACTAATTATAATCTAAAGAGAAATTTCATTCATAATTTGAAATCCATTCACTGCCCTACAGAAAGTTCTGGCGTTTATAAGATCATCTGCGATACCTGCCCCTCCTATTATATAGGGCAAACCGGACGTACTTTCGCCGTCAGATATAAACAACATTTTTTGAGAAAGAGCGGCACCAGTCCCCTAAATTAATCCTTTGCCGATCATGTCTTAATTACTGGACACGTGCCTAAAGCCATAGGCGATAACAATATTCTGCATACCTTAAAGAAGGGGCGTAGGTTAGATGTCTTAGAGGAATTGGAGATTTTCAAACATGTCACTCGTCATGATGGCCTCATTCTCAACGAACAGCTGCAGCTGCGAAATAAAAATATTTTTGACTGTATAAAGCCATTGCTTGATCTTTGATTCAGATTTCCTCATGCAGTTTACCGAAATGTTGTTTTCCTGTCACATCTTTGCTGTTTTCTTGTATATCATAACTAACGTTTCTACGTTACAAAATGTATCTCTGTTTAAAGCAGATAAATATGTAACTTCATCCAGGCATGCTTACGTTATGCCGGAATCAGCTGCATCACAATTTCATGTGTCTAATTTTGAATGTACAGTAGCCTAGTTGTTTCTGCGGCTAGATGGCGCTCGTAGCAACACCTTGTTTACTTGCCCACACTTTCTAACGTGGGCACCTCAGTCTAGTTGCAACCCTTGTCCACAGCACGAGCAGCCCTTAGCGGCTCATGACGTCGCCTTTCCGGCTTAGATTTTTTAAAATGTGACTTGTAAGTACTGCACCTCTTCCTAGTCAGTACAAACCTTAATTTTATTAATGTATTATATACCTAATATGTTTTAGAACTGTTAATTCTGAAGACGACGCTCATACTAGCGTCGAAAGCAGGTCAATTTTGACTTAATATTTGTGACCGAGGGCTTATTTGTTACAATACCTAGGTATTTCGTTGAGTTTACGACTTCTAGATTAGACTGATTTATCGTGTAACCGAAGTTTGAGTTCCTTTTTAGCACTCACGTGGATGACCTCACACTTTTCGTTATTTAGGGTCAACTGCCACTTTTCGCACCATTCAGATATTATTTCTAAATCGTTCTGCAGTTTGTTTTGATATTCTGATGACTTTATTAGTCGATAAACGACAGCGTCATCTGCAAACAACCGAAAACGGCTGCTCAGATTGTCTCCCAAATCGTTTATATAGATAAGTAACAGCAAAGGGCCTATAACACTACCTTGGGGAACGCCTGAAATCACTTCTGTTTTATTCGATGACTTTCCGTCAATTACTACGAACTGTGACCACTGACAGGAGATCGCAAATCTAGTCACATGACGGAGACGATATTCCATAAGCACGCAATTTCACTACGAGCCGCTTGTGTGGTACAGTGTCAAAAGCCTTCCGGAAATCCAAGAATATTGAATCGATCTGAAATCCCTTGTCAATAGCACTCAGCACTTAATGTGAATAAAGAGCTAGTTGTGTTTCACAGGAACGATGTTTTCTAAACCCATGTTGACTGTCAATAGACAGTTTCCTTCAAGGAAATACACAATGTTCGAACACAATATATGTTCTAAAATCCTGCTGCATATCGACGTCAACGATATGGGCCTGTAATTTAGTGGATTACTCCTACTACCTTTCTTCAATATTGGTGTGACCTGTGCAACTTTCCAGTCTTTGGGTACGGATCTTTCGTCGTGTGAACGGTTGTATATGATTATTAAGTATGGTGCTAATGCACCAACATACTGTGAAAGTAACATAAGTGGTATACAGTCTGGACCAGAAGACTTGATTTTATTAAGTGATTTGAGTTGCTTCACTACTCCGAGGATATTTACTTCTACGTTACTCATGTTAGCAGCTGTTCTCGATTCGAATTCTGGAATATTTACTTCGTCTTCTTTTGTGAAGGCATTTCGGAAGGCTGTGTTTAGTGACTCTGCTTTGGCGGCAGTGTCTTCAATAGTATCTCCGTTGTTATCGTGCAGAGGAGGCATTGATTGTTTTTTGCCGCTAGCATACTCCACATACGACCAGAATATCTTTGGATTTTCTACCAGGTTTCGAGACAACGTTTCGTTGTGGAAACTTAGACGTTCCGCACTGAACTCCGCGCTAAATTTCAAGTTTCTGTAAAAGATCGCCAATCTTGGGGATTTTACGTCTGTATAAATTCGGCGTGTTTGTCTCGTTGTTTCTGCAACAGTGTTCTAATCCGTTTTGTGTACCGAGGAGGATCAGCTCCATCGTTTGTTAGTTTATTTGGTATAAATCTCAATTGCTGCCGATATTATTTCTTTGAATTTAAGCCACATGTGGTCTACACTTGTATTATTAATGTGGACTGAGTGGAGATTGTCTCTCAGTAAAGCGTCAAGTGAATTTTTATCTCCCTTTTTGAATAGGTGTATTTTTCGCTTATTTTTCGAGGATTTGGGGATTACAATATTCAATCTCGCTACGACAACCCTAATTCCTATATCGGTTTTGATGCTTGTTGTTAACTCAGGATTATTTGTTGCTAAGAGGTCAAGTGTCTTTTTCACAACCGTTTACTATTCGCGTGGGCTCATGAACTAACTGCTCGAAATAATTTTCGGAGAATGAGTTTAGCACAATTTCGGATTATGTTTTATGCGTACCTCCGGAATTAAACATGTATTTTCGCCAACATATCGAGGGTAAATTAGTCACCAACTATTATCGTATGAGCCAGTACGTGTTTGAAATCAAACTCAAGTTTTCTTTGAACCTTTCAGCAACTGTATCATCTGAACTGGGAGGTCGGTAAAACGATCCAATTATTATTTTATTCCAGTTGCCAACAAACACCTCTGCCTCGGTCATGGATGTGTGTGATGTCCTTAGGTTGGTTAGGTTAAGTAATTCTAAGTTCTAGGGGACTGTTGACCTCAGAAGTTAAGTCCCATAGTGCTCAGAGCCAACGATTTAAGAATAAGTTTAGAAGGTTATTTCGACCTGTTAACTCTGTTTTCGGCAATTTACGTAGTTGCATTTTATAATCTATTCAGTAAATTTTTTACATCTGGAAGAAAATGTGCGACAGTTGGATGACACAAATGAAGCTGTTTCACGGTGGCTAAACATTTTTATAATTAATCTAACGGATGTAAACTAAAACAATATAATGCCTTTAACGCCTCATATTTCATGTCGATTACATCTCCTCGGATACAGACACGGCCGACACAGTGACTCCCTTTAAAGACAAACAATTAACTGCGTGTGTTACGTGTTACACAATTACCTATGGTGCCCAGTCACACTTTGTGTGGCAGTGGACCGGCCAGAGTGGAATGGGCATGTAAAAGCAATGAATCCGTCAGTCTTACACTCACGCCCAAAGTCTTGAGCGGTTTCCTACCTAAAGCTGAAGTGTCTCACATCAGATGCGCCAGAATGGTATGCCATAGCAGCGAAGTGTCTCATCTATCCTGTAATACACCACAATCTTATCTCTACAGGCGTTTTGCAAAATTCGACTAGGGCATGCCATTAGTTTCGAGTGACCAGGTCTAGGTCTTTGCACCACTACTAAATTATTTCTTGACAATCTCCGTTGTTCTTCAGTTACGCGTTCTTTTCCCGTGAAAAAGAAACACGCTTTAAGGGCTTATTCTTTAACTGAAGATCTGGAACTTTCGAACAGATGTCAGAGTAACTGCCAATTATACATGAGCACAGCCAATCAGAAAGTGTTCCACCTGCTTCGCAGAGTCACCGTGCACTAACAGGTGACTCATCTGTACGTCTTGAAGAAAACGTAGCCTAAAATATGTCCATAAACTCAACCTCAAGATTGAAGTATTTGCACGAATAATTACGCTTGATAAAGTTGTGCACACAATACCAAGTGTAATTCACAGACGATTCAACAACTGTTTTGGTCCAGTGACACATTTTTGCAACCAAATACGAGAAGGTATCCGTGTTTGTTGGAAGAAACCCCCAATTTCATTGCGCTTAGAAGCGCTTTATTTGCCGAATGAAAGGCTGAAAGTGATACAAGAGGTTCTTGGCGAAAATATGGTGCTTTCTGTTGGATTCCTCCTAATCAAGTAACATGGGCTGGTCGACTTTAATGTTTACTTCATGCAGCCAGCGTCCCTGGCGTTATCCATTAAAGACAGAGTGACATTTCCACATCTTTAGTGAACGCTAGGTAGGTTGCAGTGAATTGCTCTATCATCTTTCTTGGTCAGAACAAGAACCTTACTTAGTCACTGAAGCACTATCGTCGGTTCTTAAGACTGTAACTGCCATTCTGTGTCCCTACATTTATTTTTCGCTACTGCTCCTCTTTGCCTTCCTGTGGTACGTTAACTTGGGTGACAAATTCGCCAGCTGCCTGACGGTGTATGGCAAAGTGTACTTCTAGTATTACTGTGGTGTCACCGCCAGACACCACAGTTGCTAGGTGGTAGCCTTTAAATCGGCCGCGGTCCATTAGTATACGTCGGACCCGCGTGTCGCCACTATCAGTGATTGCAGACCGAGCGCCGCCACACGGCCTGTCCAGTCTAGAGACTCCCTAGCACTCGCCCCCAGTTGTACAGCCGACTTTGCCAGCGACGGTTCACTGCCAACATACGCTCTCATTTGCAGAGACGACAGTTTGGCATAGCCTTCAGCTACGTCATTTGCTACGACCTAGCATGGCGCCATATTCAGTAGTTAGAAAGAATTCTGAACAGACAATATTGTGAATCATGTACCATCAAGAGCGACATTCATCATTAATGGATTAAAGTTAAGTATCAAACTAATTATGTCCGCTTTCTGAATTCTAATTCCTTCTCATGTTCCAGACCTCACATCAATATAGTCCTTCCCTCCTCACGCCAGCCTGCGTGAGCTAAAACGCGTGCATTTCGGCCTCCTCTCGTAACACGGTGTTGGCTCTTCTGCCAACAAAACACTGGCAACGAGTGTAAAAACGGTGTTCTAACCTATACTGCCCTGATTTCATTGTGTAATGGCTTCGCCACAATCTGCAGATGTACTGTCCGATTTTTATCGCTTACAGACTAAGCAGATGCAGGCATTACTGGATGCCCTTGGACAGCTCATCCTGGGTCAACGTGCAATGCAAAACGATGCGGCAGCCGCCGCTCCACCACTAACGCAGCCACAGAACACAGTTGCACCGACATTCCGACCTTTTGATGCTGCACTGGAAAGCTGGACGGAGTGATCACGCCAATTTGGATTCCATCTCGCCGCCTACAGAATTCAAGGTAACGAGCGACAGCCTTTTCTTTTGTCATCCATCGGTGTGCAAGCCTACCGTGTGATAGTCAAATTATTTCCCCGACGCGACGTATTAACTGTCCTAAGAAGAAATTTTGTCTGCATTAGATGCATATTTCAAACAGTCAATTTAGTAGCATAACGGTGTACCTTCTTTTGTACAAAACGTATGGCAGGTCAGACTAATCGGGAGTGGGTTGCAACCTTGCAAGGCCTTACTAGGGATTGTGCTTTTGAGTGTCAATGTGGACTCCCATAGTCAGATACTATGGTACGTGATGCAATTGCACAGAACGTTTCTGATGTTCGTGTAAGGGAACAGATTTTGAAACTAGTCAATCCCTTCCTTCAACAAGTGATGAACATATTGGATCGACAGGACACACTTGACTTTGCTCAGGAATCATTTGAAACTTCGCCAGCCGTGTGTCAGGTTAACCGGCCCGCTGGGCGAGCTACACGGAGCAGTAAACAGGCCTCGCGCCTGGCCGCGCCGCTGCCGCCAGGCTCGCAACCACGTGTGGCAAGCAAATGCAGTGCTCAAATCATGCCCGTGGTGCGCTACTAAACATTTGCGCCAGAATTGTCCGTCACACCAAGTATTTGCTTTTACTGTAATAAAAAAGGACATGTTCAGAGTGTTTGCCAGAAAATGCTCACATCGGAAACTCCAAACCATAACAGGCCCTTTGCTTCGTGCCGGAATTGGAAACGAACCAAGGTTACTCAGGCTCGCAAAACTTCGCCCATGGAAATTCATGTCGTTAATTCCACTCCGCCCAGCGCCACTCTCTCTAACAGTGACGGTGTTCGTCCCACAAATAGTGTGCGTCGACATCGCCGGAACTCCCGTCAATTCCAAATGCTTTTGTACCAGTGTCAGTTCACGTTGCATGGGACAGTCGCTCTTGTCGTCAGCAGGAAAATAAACTTTTTGTAGACTTCAACATTAACGGCAAAGTGATACCATTCCAGCTGGATACCGGAGTGGCAGTTTCACTGATCAATCAAGCCACTTACAAACAGTTGGGCACATCTCCATTGCGTGCCGCAAATGTTACGGTAACTAGCTATTCAGGTCAAAAGATCCCTGTGTTAGGACAGTGCAGCCTTCTTGCAACATACAAACGAAACTTGTCATTTTATGTCCTTCGTTCTTCTGCAGTGAACTTGTTTGGTTTCGATTTCAGTTGTTTAACTTGTCTATAGAAAATCAGGACCTATAACTGAACCAGACTGTGCCTTCAGACAGTGTTTCTCGTCTGTGAGGAATTTGCAGACTTTTTTGCACCGGGCCTCGGTTGCGCTAAAAACTATAAAACACATTTGGAACTGAAAGTAAACGTGCAACCGAAATTTTTCAGAGCGCGCATGTTCCCCACGCTTTGCGTGATGCGGTCGCAAAAACGTTACACGATTTGGAATCACAAGGTGTAATTGAACGTGTGCAGACTTCTCTCTTGGCATCACCCTTAGTAATTTTGCCAAAACCTTCCGGAAAATTGAGACTTTGTGTGGACTTCAAGGCAACAGTGAATCCACAACTAGTGATTGCAGCCTTTCCTTTATGCCGTCCGGAACATCTTTTTGTCAGACTGTGCCCGGGCAAATATTTTTCGAAGTTGGACCTAGCAGATGCGTACTTGCAAACACCGGTGGACGAAGAATCCCAGCGCGTTTTGGTGGTTAACACGCATCTTGGTTTGTATCAATTCAAACGACTGCCATTCGGGTGTGTATCTGCCCCTGCAATGTTTCAGCAATATCTACAAACTGTTTGTGCGTCGTTCCCTACTGCAGCAAACTATCTGGACGATATTGTGATCTCCAGAAAGACGGAAGAAGAACATTTAGCCAATCTCAGAACATTATTTCAGGTCTTGCAACAAAATGGTCTTCGCTTACGGAAGGACAACTCTTGCCCGCTCTGGACCATATGTCGTCTTCGCCCGTCGGATGCCCCGGCCCGATGGAGGTCGACCCTTCGGCCCCTCCTGTCTCTCTTCGGGCGCATCCACCGCCTGTTGGCGTGCACCCTGGACTAGGTTTTCAGGCGTTTCCTAGCTCCCCGCGGTCCGAATGGCAGGGTGCGGGTGGCACAGCCTCGCCTGTTACGCTCCCCACCTCGTCGCATACGCCAACATGGGGTCCTCCCCAAGGCGGACGGAGGCCTTATACCACAACCGTCCGCCGATTTGCGGGGGAGGAATGTGGCGTCACCGCCAGACACCACACTTGCTAGGTGGTAGCCTTTAAATCGGCCGCGGTCCGTTAGTATACGTCGGACCCGCGTGTCGCCGCTGTCAGTGATTGCAGACCGAGCGCCGCCACACGACAGGTCTATAGACTCTCTAGCACTCGCCCCAGTTGTACAGCCGACTTTGCTAGCGATGGTTCACTGCCTACATACGCTCTCATCTGCAGAGACGATAGTTTAGCATAGCCTTCAGCTACGTCATTTGCTACGACCTAGCAAGGCGCCATATTCTGTAGTTAGAATGAATTCTGAACAGACAATATTGTGAATCATGTACTGTCAAGAGCGACGTTCATCATTAATGGATTAAAGTTAAGTTTCAAACTAATTATGTCCGTTTTCTGAATTCTAATTCCTTGTCATATTCCAGACCTCACGTCAGTATAGTTATTCCCTCCTCACGCTAGCCTGCGGGAGCTAAAACGCGTGCATTTCGGCCTCCTCTCGTAACACGGTGTCGGCTTTCCTACCAACAAAACAATTACTACGTGTTCCATTCCGTGTTCGATTCGCGATTGTTGGTAGACCTATGTATTAGCTCTAACGTCTCGAATTTCCTCGTTTTCGTGAGACAGACGTGAGAAGAAGCCATATGTCGTCCGACTCTTCCCAGAAGGTGTTATCTCGGAAACACAATAGTAAAACTCTGCGAGAAGCACAACGCCTCCCAGGTGGCCACCGTCTGCCACTTGGAGCATCTCTGTAACGCTCTCGCGTCGACTAAACGAGTATGTGATCAAGCTTAGTTGCGTCATATCAACATTTAACTGTACTTTTTTTTCGGTCAGGTGCTCCATAGTCTTCTCTTCTCCCTGATTCAGGCTAGCAGTTCATTTTGTAATTAACTGGTCACTCATTACAGTTAACTACGTTTTCAATTCCAAGGTTCTTCTTCCATTTTTTTTCTACAGTACATTTTTCAGTTCCATACAATTTTGTAGGCCTGTGTATTAGCTCTAACGTCTCGAATTTCCTCGTTTTCGCAAGACAGATGTCTCCCTGAATTCCATGTCTTTATGCGACAAATACATTTTCCTGCTACACCAATTTCCGTAGTATGTCTGCTTTGCTTCGACCACCTTGTACTTTGATGATGATGGAATTTTCGTGGTCAGTGAATTTTATGGTAGCCAATCAGACTGTACATTGAAATCAACAGTTTGTAAATAGGCTGTTTACGTTTTTATGTTGGTAACGCCACGTTGTGCTCTGTATGAAAATCACTGACTGCGCTCTGTGCAGTCTGTGGTTGGTTGCACTCATTGTTGGAATATTCACTTGTGTAGTGTTGGGCAGTTGGATGTGAACAGCGCGTAGCGTTGCGCAGTTAGAGGTGAGCCGCTAGCAGTGGTGGATGTGGGGAGAGAAGTGGCAGAGTTTTGAGAGCGATCTGGACGTGTGTCCGTCAGAAAAAGGAAATTTGTAAGACTGGATATCGCGAACTGATTATATATAAACTTTTGAGCACTATTAAGGTGAATACATTGTTTGTTCTCCATCAAAATCTTTCGTTTACTGACTATGCCTATCAGTAGTTAGTGCCTTCAGTAGTTAGAATCTTTCATTTAATTAGCAGTATTGGCGCTCGCTGTATTGCAGTGGTTCGAGTAACGAAGATTTTTGTGAGGTAAGTGATTCATGAAAGGTATAGGTTATTGTTAGTCACGGCCATTCTTTTGTAGGGATTATTAAGTCAGATTGCGTTGCGCTAAAAATATTGTGTCAGTTTAGAGATGATCAGAATAAGTAAAGAGAGAAATGTCTCAGTACGTTCAGTTTTGCTCAGCTGCTGGAAAATCAGATAAGTGTAACCTCGCCACAGATAAATAATATAACATTCACGTTTAGAGTAACTTCCCCACAATAAAATATGTATATGGCACTTACATTTAGTGTAACATCTCCACAGATAAAAAAATATTTATAATAACCTCCCAACAGTAAAAAATATAAGTATATAACTCACATTCAGCGTAACCTCCCAATAAACAAATTCTGTAACCTACCAATAATACAATGTGACTAACCTCCAGATAAAAGAATGTGACTCACTTATGCTCTTTCAGTAATTGACTGTGTGAATTTACACTGGTAAATTTTAGACGTCAGCAGTGCTGCGTCATGGCCCTGAAAGATCATTCTGAATAAATTGAAAAATCTTACCTCAATTAGGTCGCCGGATAACGCGTATATTTCTGCTGCTATAAGAAAATTTTCTGGCGCAGCTCAGTGCAATGCTGGCCGATAGATTTGTCATGTATAAAAAGAAACAACTGATTTTTCTTTTTCAATAATCGGGATAACCAAGGATTGGAGAAATTAGTAAATTCTTTAAATTGAAATGAATGATTGTCAAAAGCTACTTTTTATGAGAAAGATTATTATTAAGAGATATTTAAAACATTTACATAGGACTCGATATAACAATACTACATATGCGCGAGGCTGCTTTTACCTTATACTACAACGCTCAGGCTCCGCCATCGCTCCACCACGACCGGCCTAGCCAACACGATACACCAGACTGCTCGCTAGCAACTACTTACTTCAACTCTTATAGCTTACATATCGCAGGCAGCGCGAGCAATCCATCGAAATTACATCTGCTCGAGTGCGCTAGCAACAAATTCCTTAATCATGGACCTCTTACAACAGTCATTCATAATTTTTCTAAGGGGACGTTACCAGTTTAGTAAGTGTGTAGTTGCGACCAGACAGCGTATAGGCGTGTTGGAAACTTCATTAAATTTCATTTATAATTGTTTAAAGAGTACATAGATCTCTCCAGAGAGGAACGGAAGCCGTAATAAATGCAGCATGCGTATCGCAGGCTTATTAGGACGGGAATATAGGTTGGTTAAAAGTTTTTGTGTAATATTACACAATCACTGTGCCTTTTCTCAGCTGGCCTCTCAACTAAATCTCGATAGAATCAGTTGCATATAATCAGAAAACCTTCGAAGAAATTAACTATTCCGAATTACCACTGTGCCATCTTTGAGTTGAGTAACCATTAGCACATTTGCGAGTCTCTCACCAGCGGTGATCCACAGGTCGACCTGAGACTCGTAAGCTAGCAGGCAGTGTTCGGGTTTGAAGCAGCCTAGCCAATGTTCACAGTGTTCCCGACGATGACAGGTAACAAACAGTCAGCGAATGCACACAGCCGAATTCCTTATTCTGCGGGTTGGCCACTGTTCGGTGTCCAGTGGCCGGATAGTGCTCTGTGCCAAACTGGGACCGTGTTCTGCAGGCGTGGCTCCATTCGCTGCGGCCTTCACCTTCAGTGCTGCAACATACACAACGGAGCTGGCGTGAACACGTACACAGCGCACCAGAAGCTGCCCTCAAATCGCCCCACCCACTTCCGCTTCTGGGCTGCTGCCCAATCAAAGTGCTTCTGCGATCGAGGGGATTCCGGAGGCCACGGTGAGGTAACAGACTAGTTCCTCCACTGCTGCTCCTACGTCTCTGCCTTACATAACTACTTGAAGTAAAGGTGCTTCCTTTAGTTCCTGCCCACTGCTGTCCCAACATCCGTCTCTACCTTACGTAAGCACCGGGAGTGAAGGTGTTTCCTTTTGGGCCACCACATAGTAGTGGTGACGGACACAAGGCACCAGGATCCTGACAAGATGGCAGCACGAGAATCATCCCGCAGTTTTCGGTAGTAGTATGCGAATGCTAACAGCTTTTGTAGACTTTTGAAGTCTCATTTCCTCGGTTTATCTAGCCAACTATTGTCATGCCATTTGCATACCATCACTCGAGTAGTTAGACCATTCATGCATTACGCTAGCGCATTAAGTCCACACTACTAGTTATTAAAATTGCATTTTGAAATAGTGCCGGTAACTGCTTTCAAAGATACAGAAATGTGGCTCTCTAAGCACCTTGGGACTTACCATCTGAGGTCATCAGTCCCCTAGACTTAGAACTACTTAAACCTAACTAACCTAAGGATATCACACACAACCATGCCCGAGGCAGAATTCGAACCTGCGACCGTAGCAGAAGCGCGGTTCCGGACTGAAGCGTTTAGAACCGATCGGCCACAGCGGCCGGCTTACAGTAATATGTATTGCTTCTCTGATAACAATGGAATCAATTCTCAACCATCTCATTGCGAGTTCTAAATAAAATTCTCCAAAGTCTCCTAAGAACTGTTCTTTGCAATACCCCTGTACGCATCAGACAACTTACCTTACCTCACCTTGCCGCCGCAGCTGGGTTATCAGCAACAAGCTGAAATACACTTCTGGCCATTAAAATTGCTACGCCACGAAGATGACGTGCTACAGACGCGAAATTTAACCGACAGGAAGAAGATGCTGTGGTATGCAAATGATTAGCTTTTCAGAGCATTCACACAAGGTTGGCGCCGGTGGCGACACCTACAACGTGCTAACATGAGGATAGTTTCCAACCGATTTCTCATACACAAATAGCAGTTGACCGGTGTTGCCTGGTGAAACGATGTTGATGCCTCTTGTAAGGAGGAGAAATGCGTACCATCACGTTTCCGACTTTGATAAAGGTCGGATTGTAGCCTACAGCGATTGCGGTTTATCGTATCGCGACATTGCTGCTCGCGTTGGACGAGATCCAATGACTGTTAGCAGAATATGGAATCAGTGCGTTCAGGAGGGTAATACGAAACGCTGTGCTGGATCCCAACGGCCTCGTATCACTAGCAGTCGAGGTGTCAAGCATCTTATCTGCATGATTGTAACGGATCGTGCAGTCACGTCTCGATCCCTGAGTCAACAGATGGGGACTTTTGGAAGACAACTACCATCTGCACGAAAGTTCGACGACGTTTGCAGCAGCATGGACTATCAGCTCGGAGACCATGGCTGCGGTTACCCTTGACGCTGCACCACAGACAGGAGCGCTTGCGATGGTGTACTCAACCTGGGTGCACGAATGGCAAAACGACAATTTTTCGGATGAATCCAGGTTCTGTTTACAGCATCATGATGGTCGCATCCGTGTTTGGCGGCATCGCTGTGAACGCACGTTGGAAGCGTGTATTCGTCATCGCCATACTGGCGTATCACCCGGCGTGATGGTATGGGGTGCCATTGGTTACACGTCTCGGTCACGTCTTGTTCGCATTGACGGCACTTTGAACAGTGGACGTTACATTTCAGATGTGTTACGACCCGTGGCTCTACCCTTCATTCGATCCCTGCGAAACCTTACATTTCAGCAGGATACTGCACGACCGCATGTTGCAAGTCCTGTACGGGCCTTTCTGGATACAGATGATGTTAGACTGCTGCCCTTGCCAACACATTCTCCAGATCTCTCACCAACAGAAAACGCCTGGCCAAGGGTGGCCAAGCAACTGGCTCGTCACAATACGCCTGTCACTACTCTTGATGAACTGTGGTATCGTGTTGAAGCTGCATGGGCAGCTGTACCTGTACACGCCATCCAAGCTCTATTTGACTCAATGCGCATGCGTATCAAGGCCGTTATTAATGCCAGAGGTGGTTGTTCTGGGTACTGATTTTTCAGGATCTATGCACCCAAATTACGTGAAAATGTAATCACATGTCAGATCTAGTGTAATATGTTTGTCCATTGAATGCCCGTTTATCATCTGCATTTCTTCTTGGTGCAGCAATTTTAATAGCCATTAGTGTATTTCAGGAGCAATATTTAGATCCACGCAGAGTGCTATGCCTGGACTAATTGCAACAATTACTGCCATATTTTAATACATAGAAACTGAATCTTCTGGAGGGATTTGGTCAACTAGCGTTAAACAGTGTTAAAAAGTGAAAGAAACCAATAAGGTCTATAGCCTATTATATTTTCAATATGTTACTCAAACACTGACAAACTATACACACACTTTTAATTATTCCACAATGTCCGTACACGATAAATACGTTTCTCGCTACTACAAAGATACTGATATTAATCTCAATGTATGCACACACATATCTGACAAAATCACTCCAGTGTGCAAGCAACCAGTAACTACTGCAGCAAAAAGGCAAATTACCAAATAATCCTTGATTAGTACTGACGCCACTAGTGTGATCCCGGCAGGCTGCGACCTCTCTCGTCTCGCGGCTTCACTCTACCGCAAACTGCGTTCGACCACTTACCGGTTCCTCGCAACAACTGCACACTCGCTACTGCTTGCGATAATATCTCAGACGCAGAGTCTGTGTGTGCACACAGCAGTATCATAGACATCCAACTTTCATCATCTCCATCCTCACTGTTAAGAGTTTTGTAAGGTGGTTCTTGCATAGCACGTTGGCAAGGAGCAAACGCAAAATTCTTACACAGCAAAATTGAGAAAAAATAGCATCAGATGTTTTACAAAAGTGGTAAAATACATAAACATAAGCATAAGATTACACAATTTATGTACATAATATGGCATTCATAAGCCATACGGTGTAATCAAGGAAAAAATAATGTGCGCGTACCTTGTGAATGTAAGCACTCATCTCTAGCTGACAATGACAGTACTTAATTTGGCACGATAACAAATTGTTATTTGTTGTTCACCAAGAATGTAAAAAACTGTATTTCAGTTGTGTAGATACAAATATTACATCGACTTGCAAATAGTACAAAGAGCGAAAATAAATATACAAACATCATCGTGCTGGTGAGCACTAATATCTGCCTGACGTTGGAGATAGTTCTTCTCACAAGATAACAAAATGTTATTTACAGCTCTTTAGCGGACTAAGAACCACCTGGGAACAGAAAATCAGGTGAACAAACACATGTTTTAGGTGCAGCCAACTCAGGAACTACTCGAACTATGTCCACTAACAACTACACAAAAACGTTAATATATTCATATGGTGAAGAAGAGAAATTTGTTAACATCCAGTATTGATTTAAGTGTCAGGAAGTCATTTCTGAAAGTATTCGTATGGAGTGTAGCCATGTATGGAAGTGAAACATGGACGATAAATAGTTTGGACAAGAAGAGAATAGAAGCTTTCGAAATGTGGTGCTACAGAAGAATGCTGAAGATTAGATGGGTAGATCACATAACTAATGAGGAAGTATTGAATAGGATTGGGGAGAAGAGAAGTTTGTGGCACAACTTGACCAGAAGAAGGGATCGGTTGGTAGGACATGTTCTGAGGCATCAAGGGATCACCAATTTAGTATTGGAGGGCAGCGTGGAGGGTAAAAATCGTAGGGGGAGACCAAGAGATGAATACACTAAGCAGATTCAGAAGGATGTAGGTTGCAGTAGGTATTGGGAGATGAAAAAGCTTGCACAGGATAGAGTAGCATGGAGAGCTGCATCAAACCAGTCTCAGGACTGAAGACCACAACAACAACAACAACATGGTGAAACACAAGTTATAGGTGTAAGCAGACTCAGTGGCTCATTACATACATTATGTTCACTGACAACCACACCAAAATGTTTTAGTGCGTCACTCCATTTCATATTCAGATAAAGATACGGTACAGAATGACTAGTAATAGTATAATGCACAAGTATACCTTGTGAGTACCCCAGAATTCATGATCATAAAAGCACTGACGTTGAATCCCTTTGACAAAACATGTTGTCGTAATTGACATAGATCAAAAGTCTCATATGACACAGTACCAGAAACAAATCATAGAGAATAAAGGAATAATAGTCAGTTATATGCTCTTGAAAGTAAAAATCAACATTATGTGAATAGGCACATAAACGCAGTGCTCAGTATATGACTTAAAACATCTATGACCACAGATAATTGCATAACTGTCAAGTTCATTGACGTACAGTTGCAAATATGATGTTTAGGCCAATCACATAGTCATAAACTTATTCTATTCAAATTCATTTTCTGATTGTGCAGTACACAGGGTACCACAAAGTAAATCTCTTGATTCAGAAGTTACAGAATATGACATCCTTGAATGACATACAGATTTGTCCAAAGACATTAATGGTGACATATCTGAAAAAAGATTACAATTAATAGATCACAGAGTTGATATACGTAGTAGTTACATGTTATTTAAATTATCATACAATAGAAAATTAGCAGTACTCGAAGTTATATTTGCATATACAATAAAAATTACAGGTAAGCAATTTAACTATGAAGTTCACATAATCCAATTTGTGTGGGAGATATTTATAAAAAATATGTGAGTATACAGGGTGTTACAAAAAGGTACGGCCAAACTTTCAGGAAACATTCCTCACACACAAAGAAAAGATGTTATGTGGACATGTGTCCGGAAACGCTTAATTTCCATGTTAGAGCTTATTTTAGTTTCGTCAGTATGTACTGTACTTCCTCGATTCACCGCCAGTTGGCCCAATTGAAGGAAGGTAATGTTGACTTCGGTGCTTGTGTTGACATGCGACTCATTGCTCTACAGCACATCAGTACGTAGCATCAAAAGGTTAGTGTTCGTCATGAACGCGGTTTTACAGTCAGTGCAATGTTTACAAATGCGGAGTTGGCAGATGCCCGTTTGATGTCTGGATTAACACGGGGCAATAGCCGTGGTGCGGTACGTTTGCATCGAGACAGATTTTCAGAACGAAGGTGTCCCGACAGGAAGACGTTCGAAGCAATTGATCGGCGTCTTAGGGAGCACGGAACATTCCAGCCTATGACTCGCGACTGGGGAAGACCTAGAACGACGAGGACACCTGCAATGGACGAGGCAATTCTTCGTGCAGTTGACGATAACCCTAATGTCAGCGTCAGAGAAGTTGCTGCTGTACAAGCTAACGTTGACCACGACAATGAATGGAGAGTGCTACGAGAGAACCAGTTTCCGTACCATGTACAGGTTGTGCAGGCACTATCAGCAGCTGATTGGCCTCCACGGGTACACTTCTGCGAATGGTTCATCCAACAATGTGTCAATCCTCATTTCAGTGCAAATGTTTCCTTTACGGATGAGGCTTCATTCCAACGTGATCAAATGGTAAATTTTCACAATCAACATGTGTGGGCTGACGAGAATCCGCACGCAAGTGTGCAAACACATCAACACATTTTCTGTGAACGTTTGGGCAGGCATTGTTAATGTTCTTCCACCTACGCTCAATGGAGCACTTTATCATGCTTTCATACGGGATACTCTACCTGTGCTGCTAGAACATGTACCTTTACAAGTACGACACAACATGAGGTTCATGCACGATGGAGCTCCTGCACATTTCAGTCGAAGTGTTCGTACGCTTCTCAATAACAGATTCGGTGACCGATGGATTGGTAGAGGCGGACCAATTCCATGGCCTCCACGCTCTCCTGACCTCAACCCTCTTGACTTTCATTTATGGGGGCATTTGAAAGCTCTTGTCTACGCAACCCCGGCACCAAATGTAGACTCTTCGTGCTCGTATTGTGGACGGCCGTGATACAATACGCCATTCTCTAGGGCTGCATCAGCGCATCAGGGATTCCATGCGACGGAGGGTGGATGCATGTATCCTCGTTAACGGAGGACATTTTGAACATTTCCTGTAACAAAATGTTTGAAGTCACGCTGGTACGTTCTGTTGCTGTGTTTCCATTCCATGATTAATGTGATTTGAAGAGAAGTAATAAAATGAGCTCTAACATGGAAAGTAAGCGTTTCCGGACACGTGTCCACATAACATATTTTCTTTCTTTGTGTGTGAGGAATGTTTCCTGAAAGTTTGGCCATACCTTTTTGTAACACACTGTAGATGCAATTTCTTCTCATACAGTATAAGTGGCTTGAGCTCCTGTCAACATAAGTTAGTAAAGAATGTCGTTTCTTATGACTGAATATTCAGTTTATTTCTCATAACTTATTACACATTCAATAGTGAGTAGTGGGTCTGTGATTATCACAAGTACTTCCTCAGTATTACAACATAATTATTCATTTCTCAAAAATGATATTGATGTTTAAATGATGGTCATTGAACACATAATAGCAGGTAGCAACACAAGGTCAATATCGTCAAGTCAAATATGAACTTGTCACTGTGTGAAGTCAGAATTCTATGGCCATATGTAGTCACAACAGCAAACAACTACATTCAAAAGACATATCTTATAAAGCAACTAATAGATACATAACCTACTCCAACATGCAACACAAAGATTTATCTTCCTATTGTTCATTAGTAGCTGAAAGAAATGGTTTATTAGCCGAAAATGAAGCAAATAACTTCTCTTGAGCTTCAGTATTACTTAATGACAAGAGCTTACAATCATCACCTTACAGTGATAAAATCGGCACCGCATCACTGCTGTAACAGAACTATAAGAGAAAGTCTGAAATAAAAATGCGTAAATATAAAGACGCTAAAGTATTGGAGTAACGTATTTTAAGCAATTATTTACAACATGCTTAAAAATGTAGCTGATCAACTTGTACCAATTCGTAAAAATGCTACACACTGAAAAAGGGTTGTTAAAATGCATATCATCTTTATATACACGTCATGGATCAATGTTAGTACGACTGCGTACTTTTAGAAAGTCTAGTTCTCCATTACAGACCACTGCAACATTTGTACTGTTAGAATGTAACTCGCTCACAACGTACGTTATGCTCCGATCTGAAAAATATTGCTTAATTCCTACAAATGCAGAGTTCTGTGTTCTTTTTGTTACGTCTGATATAAATGAAATTCAAATATGATCACGTCACACAAAAAATAAAGTATAGTGATTGTAAAGAGTAATAAGAAGAAAACAATTTTTTCTGAGATTGTTTCATTGCACAACTTTGCAAGCCTAGAAAATTCATTTCATGCATATCTCACATAATTCAGCACTAGAGGAAAAAATCTTTGTAAAATTATCCATGCTCATTACTCAACAGATACACCTACATGTGCACTCTTACCGCCAAATAGGTGAAAAGGAAATGTCATCTGCAAGCCCCATTGTTTCATAGAGGTAAGAGTTTCGTGTTTCCTAGTGTTTACAATATTAACAGCAGGTATGATTGGTATCTCAAACGATAATTCGTTTTTTTTTCCATAATAGATAACTCTTATCGTCATAGCACATCACGTCAGTAGCAACAGAACTTCAATAGTATGTGCTCTCAGACTTATTTTCATGAGAAAATAAGTACCTTATGAAGATGTCACTGTGACTCTATCTTCGAATAAGGTGTGCATAAACAGAACCTCAATGTACGTAGTACAACTGTGGGTTGCTTTATTTAAAGAGCGCACATTCCTTACCTTGTCTTGTTCCATAAATAGCAGCAAAAATGCTAAATCGTATTTAATGCTTCATCTGCCTACGATAGAACAACGTATTTCATTAAGCTTCAGCATAATATCCCACGAATCGTAGTCCACATCCCATAATATAATATAATTGCCCCATAATATACATTAGTTGCACTATAATAACTCACAATAATATCATAAGCCTCACATGGCAAACCTAAAGCAAAATTCCTCATCATATTTCATACCTATATCGCACAGTATTCCCTAGATTCATCATTTGTGTGCATACAACTCTGAAATAATCACTACTCAAAATACTTCATAGATGGCAGAACAAGCATCAGTCAGAAATGTTTCCAGTTAAACCACTGCCCATAGGAAATATCTTTCTCAATTCAGAACCACACATATGCAGTCTCTAATTCAAAATAGTCAGCAGATATTCCTCTACAACTCATGTCCTACATAACAAAATATGTGCCAACAGAAAAAGTCATCTCATACACTTTCCTCAAAAATAACGCAGTATTCTGGTTGGTAAAAGTAAAGCAAAATGAAGATCATAAGTTACTACAAGACACAAGAAACTTCGTTGTATGTGCAAACTATATTCCTGAAGAAAAAAAATGAGTTTCTTAGAACCTCAAAACCAAGCCAACTCTGCTACACGAAGAACTCAAAAGAAAAATTCAAAACTCATAAAATAAGATAACAGTATTACATTGAAAAGAGATGCTTCACAAGCACACTCAGAATAGTACTAGCTGAATTCAAATCGTTCACAGATGGCTTACCATTCCATACTATCATAGTGCAAATATAGATGCAAAAAAAAAAAATTGTCTGTTTCCACTGTATTATCAGCGTGTCAGACTATGTATAGCAAATTCAAGTACTTTTTTTTCCACACGACACAAATCATAGCTTACCACTATTCTTTAAAATTCCTTAATAAGTAGATTGGCAGTAACAGATTCAGTAACAGATACACAGATTAGTCGAAGGCTATGAAACAGTGCTGAAAGCTAAAGTAGGAAAATGCACTCCGACAAATGGGGCACCTATGCTCACCACTGTATATGTACATTAAATGTACATATGTACATTGAACCCGATAGGGTACTACTCTTTGGACACTTTGATGTTCGATGCATGATGAGGACCTCGTGATTTATGTGTGGGTATGGTGTCAAGTTTCACAGTATTTGCATGTGTGCTTCGCCATACGCGAAAACGACCTTCATATACCAAGAAAAACTTGCTACTTAGAAACTTTCCTCTATGAAGTAAACCATGCGACTTGAGCAACCTTTCTGACCTACCTGCAAACTCTTAACGTTCATTCGAGGTTTCTGTAACTTCTTCATTTTCTCTGTGCCTTTCTTGATGTTTTGCAACGTTAAATTATTTCATGAAGTCTTAAACGTCGTTGTCGTGAAGGCTACTATTTTATACGGTCTGGTGGTGGTTTATTCTTTAGAAGGAGTGGAGGTAAAGTTGTAGAATCATTCGGTAGTTCGTTAATGATATTTTGAAAATCAGGTAGATGTGAATCCCAATTTCTGTTTTGTCGATAACAATGCAGTCTGCAAAGTTTACCTAATTCTTTCATAATGCGTTCTGGGGGGTTACAAGATGGCACAAAACGTGATATAAATATTGGTCTAATTCTTCAACGTCTGAAAGTTTTAAGACATACATTAGAACGAAATTGTGGGCCATTATCAGAAATTACTATGCCATCATACAATGAAGGCTTTCACGACCGGATGGTACTGTTGTTGATAATTCCTCCGGGTTATATGGCAGTGGTCCATGGAATTCTTCTATTCCTTATGTTTCGTCCAATACTACGTTGGACATCTTCAGAGGTATGGCTGGTGCTGCTGAGTCGTGGCGACTGACGTGTCGGGCGTCGGAGAGCGGCCTAAATACCGAGGAAAGTGGGCGTGGTCTAGCTTGCACATAGTAGCAGAGAGAAAACTAGTCAAAGATAAAATGTAACTATCGATAATAGTCCGTCATAGATAAAAATCACTTATCGATTCTGTAACGCCACTGTCCATATCTCGCTTAATTTCAAGGTCTCTTCTTTTCTATTAAAATTATCTTCATGCTTATAAATTTCAATAGCGTCCCTACAGTCGTGGATGATAGTTCGTGGTAGCACTTAAAACTGTAGGTTCAGAAAACTTAACTACATGGTCACCTGACTGAAGTGCATGTTCCGCAACGGCCGATTTATCTATTTTTCCCAGTCGCAAAGACTTTTATGCTCCTTTACCCTCGTATTCACACTTCCTTTCGTAGTACCAATATAGACCTTGCCACAAGTACACGGAATTTTATACACACCGCTAGATAATAATGGTGGCCTATCTTTAACAGAACGAAGTACTTGTCCTATTTTTCTGGTAGGTTTGAATACCGGTTTCACTTTGTTTCAGCAAAATTTTGCCGATTCGATCTGTAACCTTACTAATGAAAGGTAAAGACACCGTGTTCTTCCATTGCTGTGTAGCATCCTTGTCATTTGGCCTGCTGTAATTAGGTCTTAAAACTCTATTAATTTCTTTGTTTGAGTACCCATTCTTTTCGAAGGCCTGTCTCAGATGATTCAGTTCCGTATCCAGATGTTCCGGCGTACGCTAATTGTTCAAATTTCTCCATGTAAAAATTGGCAATCGCAGGGCTCAACGTGTTACCCACGGCAACACCATCCACTTGCTCATAAAACTCCTCATCCCACTGAAACTGGCTAGATGTGAGACAGTGTTTAGTGGACAGGGCAAAACGGATTTCTACGCCCGAACATCGCCAAAATCACCCCCTGCTTACTTTCCAGAATTTTTTAACCTCTAACCTTGCCACATCTTAATTTCCCAAATCCTTCAACATGCAAACTAACTTGGCACCCGCAGAAAGAACCACAGTCCACCATCTGATAATTTATCCCAACCTTATAATCCCACCTGCGGACAAAGGCTCCACCACTGTTGTTTTGAACCGCAAGGATTGCCTGGCAGAGGGACTACGGCAGCTGTCAGATACTTCCACTTACAAGCCTTGCCACAAATCGAGAAAATTTATAGGTAAGCCCAACAGTTACATAAACAAATGAATGACTATATTTATATCAAAACCGAAAATGTCAACAGCATCTAATCCTGTTACTTTCTCAGGACTGATCGGAAACAGTGGTGTTCTGTGCATGATGATAGATTGTTATGCCTTTTCGCATAGTTCGAATTTAGTCAAGACACTACAAATTTGCTTTCCCGTATTGTTTAAGTAATATGTATCCCGCAATGTAACTTCGAGAAAATGTTTGTAATCAAAGCCATCGTTTTTCCTAACGGATGCGTTTTCACTTATACCGTAGCTCGTATTCCAGTCATTATGTCCTGTAAACAAATATCGTTAACGAAAGAAGTTATCAGCATTTCCAAAACTAGTGCGTTCATTCAGACTTCCAACGCGATAATGATTGAACATATTGGTATCTTTATCACAACCGATCTTTTCTTCAATATTGGCAAGCTCCTCCTGACTCTTCCTTACGTCACATTTATTTTGCTGTTTAATCGTCACCTGCCCTTCTTTAAAACGTTGCAGAGACGGTAATCATAGATATCAGTGAACGGAACCGGCTGAGTATCGTCTGAGCTTTTACCTGAATCATTGCTCGTTTGTCTCAACTCATTATCAACAGACTGTACATGATAGTCTGGACTCCAGATTTTTTTCTGCCTTCAGCTCCTCACGTACCTGTATTTTCAAACGTTCTAACATTTCCTCGAATTTACGATTTAAACCGTCATTAATCTCATACCAAATAATTCGAAGTTCTCTTCCTGCAGTTTGAAATTTTATCCCTGTCTGCTGCTAGATTCTTTGATCTCGCCAAGCTGATGTAGTATTAATCATATTAAATTATTACTGAAAGAGAGGAAGAGAAAATTATTTTGCTCTAACAATATCGGACTGTTTTACGGTATTTTGATCGCCTGAATTGAGTATAGTTCCCTGCAGTCCATCACACATGATCGACAAATAATAACCTATACGTACTCTTATTATTTGCAGCATTTTTCGAAAATTCCCTGGCTTCGTTACCCCGAAAAGAATTTTGTAAACTATGTCTCAAATTTCCCAGAACTTCATTTAAAGCTACTCCTATTGGCTTGTCAATTCCTGCCTGTGCTCTTGTTTTCATTGCTGTTGTAGCAACAAAGAAAACGGCAGACAAATGCAAAACAGCTACCTTAACACATAACTGTTAACTTCACTGTTAAAAAATAAATACTTAACTATAACATTGCTGAAATAAAAAGTTTTGAATTAACGTGAAGCAGCGCGCAAGCAACAGTGTAACAACTACCGACTAAGTATTATTGCCATAATATTTTGCAAATCCAGTAGCAAGACAAAGCATCCGTAACTGCGAAATCGTTCAACGAAACGAAATTCTGGCAGGCAGGTCGACAGGTAAAAGTACAAGTCGAAAAAGAGAGGATGGGAGAGAGACAGAGGGTGACAGTTATACGTGAGTGTGATAAACCCCTTCCCTCAAAAATATTTGTCTCCTTCATACCTCCTCCGTGTTACCACAGATGAAGTGTCACTGACCTAATTTGTACTAAGACTGCAGTACACGCGAGATACCTACTTGCTTCCACCACACTGAGTGGATTGCATAAGTTCTAACAAATGTTCTATAGTTGTCCTTTGCACAGAAAGCAGCTTGTGCGTCGTGAGTCCGTTACCCTGAGGCTGTAAGAAACTCTTAGCAAGGAATAGTTATTTTAGGAATAATTAAATTTCCAATCAATTTGTTAATGCGGGATGCCAATCCCTTTTTATTGGCAGAACACGAGAAACTCTACAGCTGGATTACACTTTATAGTCACAAATAATTTCTATTCTCAAACAAATTAGTGAACAGCGTATTTCCGTAATTACAAACTCGATATTGCAAGTTAAGTCCTAACTGATACCGCGGCAGACAACAAGTCTGTCCTCTGACACTGCCGAACCAGCTATGATCTAACAGCCGAGCCACTTCACCGTCATCCAAGTTAGGCACGATCCGAAGATCACCGAAGTGCTTCGTCTGCCTTTTCGTTTAGCAGTTGTTTATTATTCTGCTGGTTATTAATACCTATGAAATAATGAAATGATAGTACGCTATTGAGAGATGCTTTAATTTGAAATGCAAGTAAATATGCTGTTTAGTTCGTCTAATTTTAATAACAGAAGATTATCAGTTTGGCGATCACCTCCCGAACGCAGCAGCCAATCGCGGAGAAGGACCACAATTTAGGCGGTCTTGTTCACGATATCCGTACCTAAGAAACCATCTGCCATCGGTATCTCACATCACTTTGTCATCTTGCCACTACCGCTTTCTCAACTTCTCTAAGAAGAGCTTGTTGTACCTGAATACGATGGCTGCCAATCCAGAAATATTACAAAGCGAAGCCAGAAATACTACAAAACGACATCCAGTAATTTTTGGGTGTGCAGCAGGATAATATGTTGATGGGATCCGGCTGCAGAGCCGAAAATTACTGGAAGAAGAAATACGCGGGGAATATTTCAGAAGTCACATTATAGAACGAGTTCGTAATTATTTTAAATTATTAGCATACAGGAAAGTCAAAACTACCTTCGGTGAAATTAAAAGCAAGAGTGATTATATAAAGAGTGCAACGGTAATTCCACTGTTAAACGCAGACGAGATAGCAGATAAGTGGATAGAATACATTGAAAGCCTCTATGAGTGGGAAGATTTGTCTGATGTGATAGAAGAAGAAACATGAGTCGATTTAGAAGAGATAGGGGATCCGGTATTAGAATAAGAATTTAAAAGAGCTTTGGAGGACTTTGTAGTGGGACGAAATTAAACGTCACCCATCCACCAAGTCAGCCCAGTTTGCAGGTGACTATAAGTTTAATTTAGTTTTTTTTGTTTATGTGTTTTCTTATTATTTGTAATAGATGTGAATTATCTAAAAGTTTTGTATTTTTTTTATGTGTTTCATGTACGGAGAGATCGGCGCAACGAACGGGGACAGCATCTTCGTTGCCGCGACCAGAGAGGAAATTGCTGGCCGCTATACGTCGCGGGTCGACAGCCAAGGAGCAACAGAAGATCCTGGAACCGAGTTGTTGCGTCGTGTTTCTAAAAAATTAAAAATGAATTTTTATACTCTTTTTGTACAACAATGACGTCATAATGATCTTAACCTTATTGAAAAGTTAGTCACTGTCTGTCAACGCTCAAGTTCACATCTGTATGTGTAGGAAGCTAATAAAATAGTGTATGCTATTAAAATTGAAACACGTGTCTTGAAGATTTATTTATGAAGAGTTATGTGAACGGATTAATAATATATTTTGACAAGATTATTGATTCAGACAGCGTTGGCCGAAACTTTGAGTCTAAAAAAAAGTTTATTTAATGTGTGATTCTGATATCGATTAGATCAAGATAACGTGTGTCGATATAATTTTCTGAGGAGAAACAAACGAACTTTAAATTCGAAAAAGTTACGAAAACCAATTGGCCCAAGTGATGTAATTCTCTGCACACGACTCAACTGATGTTTTACAGTTTCGTTCAAGAACCATTCTATGACAATTTAAAAAGAATATGAATCATTTTTGAAAGTGGGTTGTAACTGACGTAGGTGACGAAGTCTGCACATGGTCATACATATATCAAACGAAAACCCAATACGTCGTTACACCGCAACTTCAGATCAAATAAGGCAGAAGCGGTAGATAACATTCCATCACAGTTTCTAAAATCGTTGGGGGAAGTAGCAATAAAACGATTATTCACGTTGGTGCGTAGAATATGAGTCTGGCGACATACCATCTGACTTTCGGAAAAACATCATCCACGCAATTCGGAAGACGGCATGAGCTGACAAGTGCGAGAATTATCGCACAACCATGTTAACAGCTCATGCATCCAAGTTGCTGACAAGAATAATATACAGAAGAATGGAAAAGAAAATTGAGGGTGCGCTAGATGACGATCAGTTTGGCTTTAGGAAAGGTAAAGGCACGAGGGAGGAAATTGTGACGTTGCGGTTAATAATGGAAGCAAGACTAAAGTAAAATCAAGACACGTTCATAAAATTTGTCGACCTGGAGAAAGCGATGGACAATGTAAAATGGTGCGAGATGTTCGAAATTCTGAGAAAAATAAGAGACGGGTCATATACAATATGTACAACAGCCAAGGGTGGACGACCAAGAACGAAGTGCTCATATTAAAAAGGGTCTAAAACAAGGATGTAGTCTTTCGTCCCTACTGTACAATCTCTACATCGAGGAAGCAATGAAGGAATAAATAAAAAGTTTCAGGAGTGGAATTAAAACTCAGTCTGAAAGGATATCAATGATACAATTCGCTGATGACATCGCTATCCTGAGTGAAAGTGAAGAATTACATGATCTGCTCAATGGAATGAACAGTCTAATGAGTACGGAGTATGGATTGAGAATAAATCGAATAAAGAGGAAGGTAATGAGAGATAGTAGAGATGGGGACAGCTAGAAACTTAATATTAGAATCGATAGTCACGAAGTAGATGAAGTTAAGCAATTCTGCCACCTAGACAGTAAAATAACGAGTGACAGACGGAGCAAGGAGGACATCAAAAGCATACTAGCAATGGCAAAAAGGGCAATCCTGGCCAAGAGGAGCCTAATAATGTTAAATATCGTTCTTAATTTGAGGAAGAAATTTCTGAGACTGTACGTCTCGAGTACAGCATTGTATGGTAGTAAAACATGGACTGCGGGAGAACCGGAACAGAAGAGAATCGAAGCATCTGAGATATGATGCTACAGAAGAATGTTGAAAATGAGATGGACTGATAAGGTAAGGAATGAGGAGGTGCTCTGCAGAACTGGAGATGAAAGGAATGTGTGGAAAACAGGGATAGGGAGAAGGGGAAGGATGATAGGACATCTGTTAAGGCATGAGGGCATGACTTCCATGGTACTAAAGGGAGCTGTAAAAGGCAAACACTGGGTAGAGGAAGACAGAGATTGGAATACATCCAACAAATAATAGAGGACCTAGATTGCAACTGCTACTCTGAAATGAACGGGTTAGCACAGGAGAGGAATTCGTGGCGGGCCGCATGAAACCAGTCACAAGACTTATGAGCCAAAACAAATTTATTAGTTCTGCTGAAAGATGTACGGAAATGTGCGTGTAACGTTCCGTCTCTGTTAATAATAGAATTCTGACTGAGAACAAAAGAAACAAAAAAAAATTATAAAGAAATGTCAACTATTTAACTGTGGGTTCTAAAAATACCCTCCGACTTCTTCTAACAACTATTCTGCAATGCTTCAGACAACTTACCTCGTCTTGCCGCTGCAACTGAGTGATCAGGAACATGTTAAAATACTTCAAAAGCTTTACTTGGATCCATGGGGAGTGCAATGCATGGACTAATTGCAACAACTACAGCCACCTTTTTATACATAGAAATTTTCATCAGAAGGGGTTTGGTCAACTAGCCTTAAACGGGGTAAAAAAAATGAAAGAATGCAATAAGGTCTATAGTCTGTTTTACACCGTGTGATCAAAAGTATCCGAACACCTGGCTGACAATGACTTAAAAGTTCGTGTAGCCCTCCATCGGTAATGCTGGAATTCAGTATAGTGTTGTCCCACCCTTAGCCTTGATGACAGCTTCAACTCTCGTAGGCATACGTTAAATCGAGTGCTGGAAGGTTTCATGGGGAATGGGAGCCAATTCTTCACGAAGGTCTGCGCTGAGGAGAGGTATCGATGTCGGTCGGTGAGGCCTGGCACGAAGTCGGCGTTCCAAGACATCCTAAAGGTATTCAGTAGGATTCAGGTTAGGACTCTGTGCTGGTCAGTCCATTACAGGGATGTTATTGTCGGGTAACCACACCGCCACAGGCCGTGCATTATGAACAATATGCTCGATCATATTGAAAGATGCTCTCGCCATCCCCGAACTACTCTTCAACAATGGAAAGCAAGAAGTTGCTTAAAACGTCAATGTAGGCCTGTGTTCTGATAGTGCCACGCTAAACAACAAGGGGTTGCAAGCCTCCTCCATGAAGAACACGACCACACCATAACACTACCGCCTCCAAATTTTACTGTTGGCACCACACACGCTGGCAGATTACGTTCACCGGGCATTCGCCATACCCGCACCCTGCCATCGGATCGCCACAATGTTTACCGTGATTCGTCACTCCACACAACGTTTTTTCAAGGTTCAATCGTCCAATGTTTACGCTCCTTACGCCAAGCGGGGCGCTGTTTGGAAATTACCGGCGCGATGTGTGGCTTATGAGCAGCCTCTCGACCATGAAATCCAAGTTTTCTTGCATCCTGCCTAACAGTCATAGTACTTGCAGTGGACCCTGATACAGTTTCGAATTCCTGTGTGATGATCTGGATAAATTTCTACCTATTACATATTACGACCCTCTCATACTGTCGGCGGTCTGTCAGTAACAGACGAGGGCGGCTGTACACTTTCGTACCGTATCTGCCCCTTCACGTATTTACTTTACTATCACATTGGAAACAGTAGACATGGGGATATTTAGAAGTATGGAAATCTCGCGTACAGACGTATGACGAAAGTGACACCCAATCACCTGACCACATGTAATGACTACTGTGAGGTCACTGATATAGAGTATTGGCAGTAGGTGGCAGCACAATGCACCTAATATGAAAAACGTATGTTTCTGGAGGTGTCCGAATACTTTTGATCACATAGTGTATTTGCAGCTTATTATTTGAACACTGACAAACTTTATACAGACTTTTAATTAATACACAATGTCTATGTTGAAGTAGCACGTTTCTGACCACAACAAAGATACAAATATTACTCTCAGTGTATGCATACACATATCTGACAAAATCACTTCAGTGTGCAAGCAACCAAGAATTACTGCAGCAAAAAGGTAAATTATCAAAAACTCCTCGATTAGTACCAAAGTCTCCTCCGGCGCTACTAGCACGATCACGGTAGGATGCGACCTCTCATGACGCGCGACTTCGTTACACCACAAGTTGCATCCGATCACTTCCGACTGCTGCTTGTTCGGTACTACTTGCGAGAATAATATCTCAGACTCAGAATTAGTGCATGCACACAGCAGCATCATAGACGTGCAACTTTTACTTTGATTCACAATGTAAGCTTGCACAGAGTATTCTTTGACGAACAAGTCACGTCATTTCTTCATCTGTACAGTCTCTGGACTGTTTATATTGTCGTTTCCTGTTTTTGTGCCATCTGACGATGAAAATATGTATTTATGAAGAACCTCAGGGTTCGTCTGCTGAAATGTAATGTAAGTAGCTTTATCACTGATTAAAAGTTGTGCTTTTGGTGCCATACTACTTTAACAAATACTGATGAGCTGATTATAACTTACCTGTAACGAAATGAAACTCAAAAGAGACAGCTGGCTACATCCATCGGAAAAAAAGAAACGTAATTCACTGATCAACCTGAATATGAGGAAGTAAGCTTTCGAAACGCGTTGGGAAGGAAATAAAAAGTGTCTGACACAGATAACTGCTTTAATTTATCTTTTATAGCACAGGTTGAATGTGCCAAATGTCAGACTGGCATGAAGTGCGTTACATGCTCGTAGTGCACATGATTATATTTTAGTTCAGCCACACAAACTAGTTAGGAATAATGCCATCCACTTTCTGCATATACTGTGCGTTTCAGCACATAAGACATCAGCTGGAGCATAAGAAAAGGCATCCAAAATCGATGCCGTCTTATACGACAGATATAAAACAGAGACAGAAATTGATATAAATTAAAACCATTATGAAATAATACAAATCGCCCATCACTGCATTTAAAACTCTGCAAAATCCTAACAGTCGTCATCTAAGAAAGCAGATCCTTAAGTACAAGTACATCCTCACTATCGTTGCTGAGAACCTTGTCATATGGGCCTCATTCTGCACCTTGTGGATCGATTTCCGCATCGTCATCAGTATCCCACCCTCAGTGCTATCCATAGCAACGGAAATCCCACACTTCGTGAAGGACTTGTTCACTGGTTCACTTTTCACTTTTTCCCATGATTTGATCACGAAATCACGCAAAATACCAAGTGCTGCAGTCCCCATGGCTCCACCTTCCGTATAAGACCTTTCGCCTCTTATAATCCAATTGTTCCAGTGTTCACGCATGTGGTCTCTGTATGATTTATTCAGAAAGACGTATAAAGATTGTCGCATCGAAGTCAAAACACCTCGTATAACAGCAAGCACAGTGTTTCTTCGTGCTTTGCGATTTTTTGTATTCTCAGTTATGTGACTGCGAAACATATCCCACACCAACAAACTTGATTGATTTCGTAGAGCATCTGGTCGCCTCTGCTACACACTTTCCATGTACAGTTTTACACCATTCTCGTCCATCCATCTCTTTTCGTGAAACTGTTCAAAGACGCCTGGTGGAAATTTTATTTTAGAATGGTTTTCCGCTTGAATATGACCATCTCACATCATGTTAATGGTACTGTAAACCTGGTCGTTTCTTGGCCTTTACTTCTGCCCTGAACAGCTTTTACGCCTTTTGTTTCCACAGTTTTGTTGTTTATCATATCGAAGTTCATCGGAGATTCACCCATGTTTCCAACACGAGGTAATGGAATGTTGTATTTTTGTCTCATACCAATAACAAGTTTATGAAAACTCCTAACCTTATGGTCAAGATCTTTTGGTATGTTCTGTGCAGTTTTTGTTTTCTGCCGTACTATCACTTTTTTTCTGTTCATGAAACGACTGCACTAAGCTACTATTGCTTTAAATTCTTTGCCGTGCTCTGGTCTGGCTCGTGCCCATTTCAGTGCATGAGCCCTAAGCGTACTTGTTGTAACAACATAACAGTCCTGCCTGTGTTCTTGTGCCCATCCTACAACGCTATTTTCTAAATCTGGCCAGCAAGCTATTTCTCTCCTCCTAGGACATTTCTTCATTGGTATTTTTAATAGCATCTTTATTCTTTTGCCAACCTCTTACCACCTTCTGCTGCAGCATTGTTGTTCTATTCTTTAGCCTGTTTTATGACCTTTAAATTGAATCTTGCTTCGTATTTCCTTCTTTTTGTTGGTTCCCTCATTAGGCATAAAATTTTCGAAATTTACGCCTATTACACCTACAGTAGAAACTGTTTGAGAATACAGCACAACTTACAACGATACTCGTTAGCTGCACTTATGAGTTCGTTTTTGGGCACGTGCTTCTACAGACAAAACCGTAACAGCTAAAGTGGATTTTTGCTTTGTGACGTGTGCAACCGTACCAGTTGGTTAGTAGTACAGGATGGGTATGCTGGCAAAACTGAAGAGCCAATACGACGCTTTTATATACACTCCAGGACATCACCTGAATCAGTGTGCGTATTATTATTCCAGATGATCATCCCTCTAAACTAAATTTACAGACGGCTCATAGTTTGCGGATAGTCTTATACGACGGGCGTTGGGTAAAACTATATACCTTTGACGAAAATTTATACCTCATTTTATCTGAAAGTCGTCTTATACGCCGAAATATACTGTATACACAGGGAGTCTCTCCCAGGGATCTTGTTTCAGTGATAGCTGTTTGCGATCAGATCTTCAAATGGTTCAAATGGCTCTGAGCACCATGGGACTTAACATCTGAGGTCATCAGTCCCCTAGAACTTAGAACTACTTAAACCTAACTAACCTAAGGACATCACACACATCCATGCCCTAGGCAGGATTCGAACCTGCGACCGTAGCGGTCGTGGAGTTCCAGACAGAAGCGTCTAGAACCGATCGGCCACAGCGGCCGGCGATCAGGTCCTGTGATGCTTCATGTGAGAAGGACGAACGTGTAGAAACTCAAATCGGATTTCGTCTGTGATAAGAATGCGAGCTGTCAGCCTTGCAGTTTGTCGTTTCGCATAATTTCTGCGCGTGTTGGACAGGATCCCTCGAGTGAAATATCATGCTAATATGGAAACGGTATGTTGAGGGGGAGGGGAGGGGCATACTGAACGCCTTACAGAATCTCAACGGCCCCATGTGACATATGATGAGATCTGCATACTGTGTATTTAAAACGGGAATAGCCGTGTATGGAGGCTCCGAGAAGAGCGAACGTTGTGGCGTTTGCATTTGTCGTCGTCATAATGGCCCAGCACCTCGCATGATTATTTGGGGGGTCATTGCCTCAACAACGTGATCACGCGTGATTCGCTTAGCCGGTAGACTGGACAACAGGAATATTTCTGACATTTTAAGGCTTGCGGCTGCGCAGTATCTTCTAGGTCTGCGTGACATCTTTTAACGAGATAATAGAAGACCGCATACTTCCCACACAGTCCAGCGCTACCTAGATGTAGAGGGTGTTCAACTGCAGCCCTGGCCAGCACGTTATACAGGTACCTCATCCAAAGAAAACATCTGGTCATCGGTTGCTATGACTCTAGCACGCGTCCCCTGACGTTCTACTACGATTGATAAACCATTGCGTAGAGCTGAAGCAGCATGGAATGACATACGACCGAGCGGTTCTAGGCGCTACAGTTTGGAACCACGCGACCGCTACGGTTGCAGGTTCGAATCCTGCCTCGGGCATGGATGTGTGTGATGTCCTTAGGTTAGTTAGGTTTAAGTAGTTCTAAGTTCTAGGGGACTAATGACTTCAGATGTTAAGTCCCATAGTGCTCAGAGCCACTTGAACTTTTTTTTTTTTTTTTTTTTTTACATACGACCTCAGTTCGACTCGGTTCTAAGATGGATTAGAGCCATTGTTGCTGCCAGAAGCGACAGTTCTGTGAACTAATATTCACACTCTGCACACCCACAAATCGCCTACAAATGTAATGTTGTAAAGACGCAATCAGGAGTTCAATAAGTAATGCAACACACTGCTTTCCTTCGCCTATTTAGGTTGAAAACAGGTGGAACTTCTTGTTGGGCATCGTGGAATATTTCCACTTCAGTCTCTATAGTTTCACGAACTGGTTCCCATCAACACGCAGTCGTAGATTTCCAAATACACAACTCCTCTGGATACACTTTTAAGTGTCGTCGGCATTGTCCCGAGATGGAGGTTCACGGCTACTCGTAATATGTGACGTTATTCTAATATTCAGATTTTATGCACTGTAGTTACAATTCTAAGGTGGCTACTATCAGTGTTGTCAACATTAAAACTGTAGAGATAAAAACACTGTTGCACCACATGTGGTACACCTTGTACGTCAACTTCTCCTCGATGCCAACTGACGGTCACTGAGCCACCCTTCCACATATGCCTTGCACAGAGGCTGCTTATTTTGACTTGGTGAACGGTCACGTCATTATTATGACATCAACCAATCTGTGAGTCATATTGATGAGTTTTCGTTCACTTTTAGTTATACCGTAAGTAATTTTGCATTAACCCTAAGGCCAGTTTTCTGCAGGATTTAGCACAATATAATAGACACGGCCGTCCTTCGTGAAGTGTAGGATGCGTATATTGGAGCGGTATCACAGATTGTTCACAGTTACACAGTGCACGGTAAAAGCCCGCATTACATTTGGTCATCTTAATAATACACATAGGATACGTTGCTGATGACCAAAGATTAGCAGGCCGCGGTGGCCGAGCGATTCTAGGCTCTTGTGTCCGGAAGGACGCGGCTGCTGCGGTCGCAGGTTCCAATCCTGGCTTCGGCATGGATGTGTGTGATGTCCTCAGGTTAGTTAGGTTTAAGTAGTTTTAAGTTTAGGGAACTGATGACCTCAGCAGTTAAGGCCCATAGTGCTTAGAGCCATTTGAACCATTCGAACCAAAGATTATTCAATAATATATATATATATATATATATATATATATATATATATATATATATATATCCAGTCAGCTGGAGTTATTTCTCACAATCGTTCTATATCGGTTACGTCTTCGAGGGACAATAGTAAAACTTCACATTTGGTAGATTATTTATGGTTTCTGCTCCTGGATACAATATCTGTTGTCTCTCTAGAGAAATTTCCTATTTTGTAGGCCCTAAGTCCTGTCGATCAGGAGCACAAATTCTTCTAATATTATTAGTTAACAATATGTAAGATAAATCTCGTGAAATTATCGTAATTCGTTGCTATGGTTGACACAGATCACAAACTCTACACCAGATCAGTAAAGAGCGCAGCTATCAATGTAATGTCTCTGTTTTTACATACTGTTAGATTCTATAAAGAAAATTCTCTCTTGATTCTGATAAAATTGTAGGCTATTTTGATGTATTTTTTCACTATAACGTTCACTCACAACATTCAGACTTCACAGAGGTCACTCTTATTAACATTAATTTTTGACTATCGTAGGTAGTAATTTTCAAAGATGTATTCTGTGGACGAAATACCAATCAATCTACCAGATTAAATCTCCCTGTTTCTTTCCGGTAGATTAATACTTTCCTCATAGTGAATACTTCGGAAATAAAATTCGTAATTCAGGTATATACATTTCCAACTACAAATCCGTCCAGATGTTCTACTTCACAAGAGTAGTATACTGTTGCAGATGACGACTTATGTAAAACAGTCACATTTACATAGAATTTTCGTCGCTAAATACCAAAAGAGACTGACTTTATTTTACATAGACTACATTTTTCATGTCAATAACAAGAACGTTATTCGTATTTTGATTATAGGCCCAGTTAGTAGAAGTGATCCACAACATTAACTTCCAGTACCCTTGAGATCGATTTGTTGTAGAATCTCAGAACATATTCCGAGCTCCAACACAAGGAGATATTTTGAACAGAATGACCTTCTCAATTCCAACCAGCACGGATACCGAAAATACCTATTATGTGAAACCGAACTAGCATTTTTCTCGCATGACATACTGGTAGCTTGGATCAAGGCATTCAGATAGATGCAGTATTTCTTTACTTCTGAAAAGCATTTGACTCAGTGTTACACGTACCTTTATTGTCAAAAGAACGATCATATGGTGTAGCAAGTGAAATTTGCGTCAGAACTGAGGAATTTTGTCAAGGAGGACGCAACATGTTATCTTGGATGAAGAGTCATACCCAGATGTAGAACTAACGTCATGTGTGCCCCAGGGACGTGTGTTGGCATCCTTTCTGTTCATGTTGTATATTAATGACCTTCAAGACGATATAAATAGTGACCACAGACTTTTGGAGATGATGTCGTTAGTAACGTGCTTTAAATACATGTATTTGTTTTACATTAGAATTTACAATATGAATAATGGTTATCACTTGCTCAATACAATATAATCCTAAAGACAGTACAAATCATTGAGCTCTTGAGCAAACTGGTGCTCTGATGCATAAGTAGTAAACGTAAAGTCTGCTCATATCATATACAAAATGTTCTAAAATCACATTGTTAGAAGACTCACAACATTAGTGAAATCAAGAGTAAAGTATACCCCTAGTCATCAAGAAAATAATGGGAAAATGGTTAAGAAAAGGTTGGTGAATGGCTGAAGCTTATGACCATATAGACGTGGCTACTTTATAAAGTCCAATTCTTTGCAGTCTCACGTGTGAGCAATAGCCATAGTAGGTTGGTCCAGCGTCCAAGAACAGCTAAACAAGTCACCGTAGTCTCATTCCAGTACAAAGATACAGTTGGTACCTGGCACCATATTTACCAACACCCAAAGTTGGTTGTTCTCAGTACATCAGTATTCTGATGATCATTATCATCACTACATTTGAAATTGAAGATTCTTCAGCGATCCATATTGTGCCGAGCCACGCTGAAGTATTAATGCTGTTATTCAATAGCTCCAATGCCATGAGCACAGCGAGGAAATTGGATGATGGCAGGTGGGAAGCAGTAAGACAGGTAAGGTAGTGGTACATATCCTAATAAATGTAGCAAAATCTCCATGGAAGTTCTAAATCAGCCTACAGTGTGTGTTGCAACTTGAAAACTTCTAATAAATGTGGGAACAGTGAACAGTAAAGATGAAAATGAAATAAGCGTGTGGCATTGTTGGCCGGGAGGTCACATGCGGGGGAGTTCGGCCGCCGTATTGCAAGTCCTTTTTAGTTGACGCCATTTCGGCGACTTGCGAGTCAAAGATGATGAAATGATGATGAACACACAACACCCAGTCATAACGAGGCAGAGAAAATCCCTAAACCCGCCGCGAATCGAACCCGGGACCCCGTGCGCGGGAAGCGAGAACGCTACCGCAAGACTATGAGCTGCGGACCAGTAAAGATGTAATATCCTAAGAAAAAGATGAACTGGACTAAGCTATAGTGCTGTACTTTATGACATGTCAGTTCTATACAATATAATGAGAAGTGTGGCAACAGTCTGCCTGTAAGTATAATAATTCTCAACAAATGTGGCATCAGTGTGTCCGTGAATGTATCAATACCAGCATACATGCTAAAGAAACAAAACATAAAGATTTAAGCAAACAAGACAAGACAAAATTATTGGTAATGGATAATCCAGATATGCCAGAGGACATCGTGGTACGACTCAAACTGTGCACAATAGGCTGCATGATGCGCAACTTCACTCCCGACGTCCATGGCGAGGTCCATCTTTGCAACCACGACACCATGCAGCACGGTACAGATGGGCCCAACAACATGCCGAATGGGCCGCTCAGGATTGGCAAAAACGTTCTCTTCACCGATGAGTGTCGCATATACCTTCAAACAGACAATCATTGGAGACGTGTTTGGAGGCAACCCGGTCAGGCTGGACGCCATAGACACCCTGTCCATCGAGTGCAGCAGGGTGAAGGTTCCTTACTGTTTTGGGGTGGCATTATGTAGCCGACGTACGCCGCTGGTGGTCATGGAAGGCGCCGTAACAGCTTTACGATACGTCAGTGCCATCCTCCGACCGAATGTGCAACCATATTGGCAGCATATTGGGAGACATTCGTCTTCATGGACGACAATTCGCGCTCCCACCGTGCAAATCTCATTAATGACTTCCTTGAAGATGACGACATCGCTCGACTAGAGCGGCCGGCATGTTCTCCAGACATGAACCCTATCGAACATGCCTGGGATAGATTGAAAAGGGCTGTTTATGGGCGACGTGACCCACTAACTACTCTGAGGGATTTACGCCATATCGCTGTTGAGGAGTGGAACAATCTGGAGTAACAGTGCCTCGATGAACTTGTGGAAAGTATGCCACGACGAATACAGGCATGCGTCAATACAAGTGGACATGCTACTGGGTATTAGAGGTACCGGTGTGTACAGTAATCTGGACCACCACTTTTGAAGGTCATGTATGATGTTACAACACGCCATGTGAGTCTTTCATGAGCAGTAAAAAGGACGGAAATGATGTTTATGTTGATCTCTACCCCAATTTTCTGTACAAGTTCCGGAACTCTCGGAACTGAGGTGATGCAAAATTTTTGATATGTGTATATACATATACTAGGTGGTTATAATTATAGTGCGGCTACTCACAGCGGTACAGTGTGCGCTGTAGTTAGCGTACGGCAGCGAAACTTCGTAGTATATATGCTAATGTGTAAATGTGGAACTGATTTACACTGGAAAAAAAGATCCAGTTTTGGTCATCAAGTGCAAATCTTGCGTTGTGCAGCTTCTCATTGGCGTCTCTGGTGCTCATATTGAACAAATTGTGTACGCGAGGTTAATAATAAAGTCAACATTACGTCTTTCTCACTTGTTTGACGTTTTCTGGCCATGCCCTGTTCCTAATACATTACACATGCAAACATTTCTATACGTTTTCCATGCGTTCACAGCGCTGGATTTGCGCTTGGTAGCCAAAATACAACTAATTTTTTCTACTGTAAATCAGTTCCGCATTAGCGCTTTAGAATATCTACCAAGTTTCGATACCATATGATAATTACAGCCCACACTAGATCTCGATGAGAGCTGAACTTAAATTATTACCACGCGGTATAAGTATATACAGGATGTTTGTTTTGAGACACTAAATATCTAGAAAACGACGCATTGCACGAAAAAAATTTTTTAGGTGTAAAGTAAATATTAGTAAAGGGAAAATCTTCCTTCGCTGGCCACCTCGTAACCGTCCCTCCTACATGGACGGGGTCAACTTTGTATTTTCAAAAAGGAACTCCCATTTTTATTGCATATACACCAAAAAATACGTACGGCTAGCTCAAATCATTCTTTCCATTCGTGGTAAATGTTACTGTAAACGACAGATATTAAGTGCGCCTATTTAGGAAGTAAGAAGTTGTTTCTACATTTCATTTACGATGTAAAAGTCAACCTTTGTGTCGTAACGGTTAATATTAATGTTAGAGATTTACTTTAGTGTTGCAGATACAAATTACAGTACAAGTAATATGGCTAGAAATTGTCGTTTCTGGTAGAAAAGCTATCGTAACATGGTTTTCTTTTCCGTATGAAGTTGACTATGGTTAGTCTACAAAACGTCCATAGTTCGAGTCTATTTCTTCTTTCTTTCTTTATCGTCGCCTTGTCCAACGTCACGTAGTGTCAGCGTTGCTCTTCTGGATCCTTCTCCTCCATAGTACTCTATCCATTGCCTCTTCCTTCTTCCATCCTTTCTCCCTTAGGTCCCCAGATATCTTATTCTTCCACCTCATCTTCGGTCTTCCTCTCCTTGTCGCTCCTTCAGTCCTTATATCTTCAACTCTGTTTCCGATGTACTCTTACCCTTTTCTCTGTAAGTGTCCGTACCACCTTAGTCTGCTCTCTTGTATCTCTTTCCCCATGGGTCCCACTTTCACAGCTCCTCTAACAAATTCATTTCTAATCCTGTCCTTCCTTTCTGTAGTGTGGGATACCACTCCTTACAGCAATTTGTCTGTTAGTACTCTACACGATAGAATCACCCTTCAGCAACCCCACAACGAAGTTTCGTGCAACAGGTGTCTGACCGTATCTAATTAATTTTTTTGCCCTAATGATGAAACTGAAGTGGATTTAATATAATAGATTCTCCCAAGTAAATCAATTTAAACAGAGTTGTTTCTCTGATTTCTACTGACATTAAAGTTATTAAATGTGATTACACAGATTTATTATCAGAAAACACAAGAGTGATGTACAGTAAGCCGACATAATTACTGTTAATTAGTATTAAAATGAAAAGTGATGCAGTGCAGTTGACAAAGTCGGGAATGGGAGGAGTGCCGCAAAACGGTTACCACTTGGAATGTGGATAACACAATTAAACTGTAACTCACTGCATTCAGAGAGTGTGAACGGCAAAATACACGATAGTGTGCCATATACTGTATACGTCGAGCTAAGACTGCTGCTGTCTGCAGGGGGCGAACGCCGTATGTAGTGAGGAATTCACCTCCAATATTCCTATCAAGCCAGAGTAGCGCAATGCCTACCATGCACCGGCGGGAATCTGCAGTGTAGTGAGCTGCACGCCACGGCGGAGGCTTGACCGATACCACAGTCTCTACCGCTCGATACAACACCCAGTGGTGCATCTCCAAACCAGACACGAAATTGCCAACTTTATATTCTTCCTCAGAGTGTCAAACTTCGCCTCATGCGCATTGTTTCAACAAACTGATACATATTCTCGCAGTATAATCCTTCATCTGTGATTGCTGCCAGTCTAAGCAGAAGAGGAAGCGTGTTGAATCCTCCTGCAAGCTTTAAAGATTATACAGGATCTCCGAAGACTTCTCCATTGCCGGCTCCTCTCCTACTACTTCATTCCATCTAAAGTGAAAGTAGATTTTTCAAACCCGTAAGTAATGGTCCGATCCACATTAGAGACCCCATAAAACTCACGTCATTTATAAACAGCCTTGCTTGTTGCCGTGTTATCACAGAATGAATAACTGACCTTTACTTACAAGTCGGTTGTTCCTACGTACGAGGTTTGGAACATATATAGTGGCAACTATATATTCACAACCGATACAAAAGTGTTACATGTTTGCACCTGTTACTGTCCTTTTGTCCTTCAGGGTAGTCACCAGCGTTGTGTAGAACCCGTTGTCAGCGATATGGAAGGCGTAGTATACCGTTAGCAGAGCCTGTTCTGTTGATGGTACGAATGGAGCGGTCTACTGCCTGTCGAATCTCCAGAACAGTTCTGAAGTTTAAACGCACCCAAAACCTCTCAGACAAACAGAAGCTAAACGATGCCAAAGTTAGCGTAAGGAGGGCTATGCGTGAAGCGTTCAGTGAATTCGAAAGTAAAATTCTATGTACCGACTTGACAGAAAATCCTAGGAAATTCTGGTCTTACGTTAAATCAGTAAGTGGCTTGAAACAGCATATCCAGACACTCCGGGATGATGATGGCATTGAAACAGAGGATGACACGCGTAAAGCTGAAATACTAAACACCTTTTTCCAAAGCTGTTTCACAGAGGAAGACCGCACTGCAGTTCCTTCTATAAATCCTCGCACAAACGAAAAAATGGCTGACATCGAAATAAGTGTCCAAGGAATAGAAAAGCAACTGGAATCACTCAACAGAGGAAAGTCCACTGGACCTGACGGGATACCAATTCGATTCTACACAGAGTACGCGAAAGAACTTGCCCCCCTTCTAACAGCCGTGTACCGCAAGTCTCTAGAGGAACGGAAGGTTCCAAATGATTGGAAAAGAGCACAGGTAGTCCCAGTCTTCAAGAAGGGTCGTCGAGCAGATGCGCAAAACTATAGACCTACATCTCTGACGTCGATCTGTTGTAGAATTTTAGAACATGTTTTTTGCTCGAGTACCATGTCGTTTTTGGAAACCCAGAATCTACTACGTAGGAATCAACATGGATTCCGGAAACAGCGATCGTGTGAGACCCAACTTGCTTTATTTGTTCATGAGACCCAGAAAATATTAGTTACAGGCTCCCAGGTGGATGCTATTTTTCTTGACTTCCGGAAGGCGTTCGATACAGTTCCGCACTGTCGGCTGATAAACAAAGTAAGAGCCTACGGAATATCAGACCAGCTGTTTGGCTGGATTGAAGAGTTTTTAGCAAACAGAACACAGCATGTTGTTATCAATGGAGAGACGTCTACAGACGTTAAAGTAACCTCTGGCGTGCCACAGGGGAGTGTTATGAGACCATTGCTTTTCACAATATATATAAATGACCTAGTAGATAGTGTCGGAAGTCCCATGCGGCTTTTCGCGGATGATGCTGTAGTATACAGAGAAGTTGCAGCATTAGGAAATTGTAGCGAAATGCAGGAAGATCTGCAGTGGATAGGCACTTGGTGCAGGGAGTGGCAACTGACACTTAACATAGACAAATGTAACGTATTGCGAATGCATAGAAAGAAGGATCCTTTATTGTATGATTATATGATAGCGGAACAAACACTGGTAGCAGTTACTTCTGTAAAATATCTGGGAGTATGCGTGCGGAACGATTTGAAGTGGAATGATCATATAAAATTAATTGTTGGTAAGGCGGGTACCAGGTTGAGATTCATTGGGAGAGTCCTTAGAAAATGTAGTCCATCAACAAAGGAGGTGGCTTACAAAACACTCGTTCGACCTATACTTGAGTATTGCTCATCAGTGTGGGATCCGTACCAGATCGGGTTGACGGAGGAGATAGAGAAGATCCAAAGAAGAGCGGCGCATTTCGTTACCGGGTTATTTGGTAACCGTGATAGCGTTACGGAGATGTTTAACGAACTCAAGTGGCAGACTCTGCAAGAGAGGCGTTCTGCATCGCGGTGTAGCTTGCTCGTCAGGTTTCGAGAGGGTGCGTTTCTGGATGAGGTATCGAATATATTGCTTCCCCCTACTTATACCTCCCGAGGAGATCACGAATGTAAAATTAGGGAGATTAGAGCGCGCACGGAGGCTTTCAGACAGTCGTTCTTCCCGCGAACCATACGCGACTGGAACAGGAAAGGGAGGTAATGACAGTGGCACGAAAAGTGCCCTCCGCCACACACCGTTGGGTGGCTTGCGGAGTATAAATGTAGATGTAGATGTAGATGTAGATGCCACGAAGTGGTTCCTTCATCTTCGGAAGCAAATCAGTCACGAGGACTAAAGTCCGGGAAGTATGATGGATGGTACGGTACTTCCCAGTTCCATCGACCGAACAGCTTGCACTGTATGCTCCCGCAGATTGTCCTGCAAAATGATGGGTTGGTTGCGCAGAAAGTATTGCCGCTTTTTTAGCAAAACTGGTCGCAGATAATGCTCCTGTAAAGTGGGGGCCGATACTGAACTACGCGTCTTATGATCTGACCCAACAATAGGGAGGCTTGGAGGCGGTCAAGTGGGGGCGGAACCGCGGCTAGCTGCCGGAAGCGGACACGCCGTTCCCTCTCTTCTGCTGGCAGCTTCCGAACCGATCAGACGCCCTCCTCACCTGCTCTCTTGGGCGGCTGCCCATTCAGTCTCGGCGGCTTCTCCAGGCCGGACTTTCTTTACGGCATTAAAACTTCATACAGTTTAAACTATGTTTTACTGCTCACCTCAACGGGTGCCTACTGCTTTCCCCTCCTGGCCAGTCCTGACGCATTAACAACTGGTGTCAGAAGTGGGATGGCTCACCGTTAGGCCCGTCTCATTTGAAGTTTAACCAGCCGTACCAAATGAAGCTGCCAGCAATACTTCGCACTTGACGTGCCAGAAACGTCGCGCGATAATAAGTGGGCTTATTCGTGGCGTCGCCACGCAGTGTTCCGCCGTATCTAAACAGCTGTCTCAGCGGACGCCAGGCAGCTTGACCGAATGCCGGACATTTGCCACGCCGGACGTTTGCCACACTTGCCCCTTCGCCAGGTAGCGATCCCTCACGTAAGGGACGCCCTTCCTCGTACTTCTTCTGTCCGCTTTGAAACCGACGTCTCCACATCTTACTCGATACAACCAGTACGGAAGGGGCCTTCTTCTTCGACATCTTGGCCAAACACAGAACTTCTTTTCCGAAATCGAAATATTTATAACTTTTGGGAAACGAAAGCAATACCGACGATGACGTCAGTATGTAATTAGTTCTGCCAAGTATAAATATACATCCCTCTGTCTGTACGGTAGCTTCCTTTCACGCTTACTCATTGCGATAGAAACAGTCCATCACCATGGGAGCAACAAGAAAGGAACGATGTAAAGAGAATGCGAATGTGCGCTAATCATTTCTTTTTGATCACTGCATTTGTGCCTACTTTAATTACTAAAACTGCATGCCCAAAAGACAATAAGGAAAGAAGAAATTGGCATGTGAATGTGTGAAAAGAAGAACGACATACTCCTCATTAATTTACTCTCTAAAATGCGATATCCCTTGCGGCGAACCATTAGTTAATAAAGTGTAGCCTGACAATGTTCAGAACATGACTGAAAATGCGTTCACTAAATAGAGATAAGAACATATATGATTGACATGTCATCTAAAGTCGATGTACAATTTTAAAATGTTAGAAATAAGGAAATGAAGTAATACAGAATGCTATGTATTGTTGTTCAAAATGGCTCTGACACTATGGGACGTAACATCTCTGGTCATCAGTCACCTAGAACTTGGAACTACTTAAACCTAACTAACCTAAGGACATCACACACATCCATGCCAGAGGCAGGATTCTACCCTGCGACCGTAGCGGTCACGCGGTTCTGTATTGTTGTTGTTCTACATTGTTTAGCTCTGGTATTTACAGGGTCACAGAGAAAGCATCCTAGGTTTTGGAGAGAAAAGCCGTAATTTTAATTATCTGCTCTACAACAGAAACAAGAGGCACAACTTAAGGAAAAATAATGTAATGTGTGTTCCAGCTCACAAGCGACATTGAAACAGATAGTTTCTGTGGCTTAGTATGGGCAGAGGTTATATTCGACAACCGGAATAAATTAATAACTGGCTCCTTTTACCGACCCCCCGGTCTCAGATGAAACAGTTGCTGAACAGTTCAAAGAAAACCTGAGTCTCACCACAAATAGGTATCCTACTCATACAATTATATTTGGCAGTGACTTCAATCTACCTTCCGTATGTTGACAAAAATACATTTTCAGACCCTCTTGTAGAGAGAAAAGAACTTCCGTAATTGTTCTAAATGTTTTTTTTAAATTATTTTGAACAATTAGTTGACGAGGCCATTCAAATTGTAAATGGTTACGAAAACACACTTGACCTGTTAGCCACAAATAATCCTGAGTATCATGACGGATACAGGGATTAGTGAGCACACAGTCGTAGCGAGGCTCAATTCCGTAACAAAGAAATTCGCCTAAAGTAAACGCGAAATATATCTATTTATAAAAGCAGCTAAAAATTCGGTTGACGTCTTTCTAAGAGACAGTCTCCAATCCTTCCAAACTATGTAAGTGAAGACCATATGTGGCGTAATTTCAAAGAGGTAGTATCAACAGCACTCGAGAGATTCATACCAAATAAATTAATAAGAGACGGAACTGATCCCCCATGGTACACAAAACACGACAGAAAGCTGCTGCAGGAGCACCGAAAAAGGCAAATATAATTTAGACTAACGCAAAATCTCCAAGATTGGCGAAGTTTTACTGAGGCTCGAAATATGGTGCAGATTGCAATGCGAAATGCATTTAATAGTTTCCACAACGAAACTCTCTCTAGAAATGTGGCGAAAAATGTTAAGTAAACTGGCGGAAAGGCTTAGTAAGCGATGAGGAGGAAGAGGAGGTGGAGGAGAGGGAGACAAGGGACCCAACCCTTCGGAGCAGGTAAAATCGTGGCAAATGTCCGGCGTGGCAAATGTCCGGACACTGCTTGACCACGCGTCTCGCCGCGCCGCACAGCCCGCCGCCGTGCCGTTGCCGCCCCAGGCAGTCCGGGGCTACGCCAAGCCGCAGGAAGCCGCCTTCCGCGCCACGCCAAGGTACGGACCCATGTTCCGGTCGGCTAGCTGAGACACGGCAGCCCTCACCTCCGCCGCCGTTTCCAGCCGCCGTCGCCCAACGCACCACTGCCGCAGCTTCTGTAAGTCAGTCGCTTCATTTTTCTACCCCGCCGCCTCCACGTTGTCAGCTACGTCATCGTCCTGTCCAATATAGACCCTTTCTTTTCTTTCCGTGCTCCGATTGTAAAAGTCTTCAACGAGCAGTAGGTGCCCAAAATTTGCAACCCTGCCTCAAACCTGTAGTATCGCCACTGGTGACGATAACTCACCACCTACGGGAAAACCAGACCCAGTAGCTGCCCTCCAAGCAGAGATCGACAAATTACAATTACGGGAGACAGAATTAGCGGAAGAATGTCAAAATTGGCTCAAACACCGTCTGCCAGATTAAGTGTGCCAGAAACACACCCTGTTACGACGCAAATGACGACTGAAAGCACCTCTAGTAACATAATACCCCAGCCGCACATTGCTACCTTGTTTAACAGTTTCCCTGCACTCATCTTTATCCCGACATTTTCCGGGAAACCCAATGAACAAATAAACTCCTTCCTGCAAACTGTAAGGGGCTTTTGCGCTTGGCCAGACGATTCCCTTTTAATTGAACACTACGGGCCATCAAAATTACTACACCACGAAGATGACGTGCTACAGACGCGAAATTTAACCGACAGGAAGAAGATGCTGTGATATGCAAATGATTAGCTTTTCAGAGCATTCACACAAGGTTGGCGCCGGTGGCGGCACCTACAACGTGCTGACATGAGGAAAGTTTCCAACCGATTTCTCATACACAAACAGCATTTGACCGGCGTTGCCTGGTGATACGTTGTTGTGACGCCTCGTGTAAGAAGGAGAAATGCGTACCATCACGTTTCCGACTTTGATAAAGGTCGGATTTTAGCCTATCGCGATTGCGGTTTATCGTATCGTGACATTGCTGCTCGCGTTGGTCGAGATCCAATGACTGTTAGCAGAATGTGGAATCGGTGGGTTCAGGAGGGTAATACGGAACGCCGTGCTCGATCCCAACCGTCTCGTATCACTAGCAGTCGAGATGACAGGCTTCTTATCCGCATGGCTGTAACGGATCATGCAACCACGTCTCGATCCCTGAGTCAACAGATGGGGACGTTTGCAAGACAACAAGCATCTGCACGAACAGTTCGACGACGTTTGCAGCAGAATGGACTATCATCTCGGAGACCATGGCTGCGGTTACCCTTGACGCTGCATCACAGACAGGAGCGCCTGCGACGGTGTACTCAACGACGAACCTGGGTGCACGAATGGCAAAACGTCATTTTTTCGGGTGAATCCAGGTTCTGTTTACAGCATCATGATGGTCGCATTCGTGTTTGGCGACATCTCGGTGAACGGACATTGGAAGCGTGTATTCGTCATCGCCATACTGGCGTATCACCCGGCATGATGGTATGGGGTGCCATTGGTTACACGTCTCGGTCACGTCTTGTTCGCATTGACGGCACTTTGAACAGTGGACGCTACATTTCAGACGTGTTACGACCCGTGCCTCTACCCTTCATTCGATCCCTGCGAAACTCTACATTTCAGCAGAATAATGCACGACCGTATGTTGCAGGTTCTGTACGGGCCTTTCTGGATACAGAAAATGTTCGACTGCTGCAGCACATTCTCCAGATCTTTCACCAATTGAAAACGTCTGGTCCATGGTGGCCGAGCAACTGGCTCGTCACAATACGCCAGTCACTACTCTTGATGGACTGTGGTATCGTTTTGCTGCATGGGCATCTGTACCTGTACACGCCATCCAAGCTCTGTTTCACTCAATGCCCAGGCGTATCAAGGCCGTTATTACAGCCAGAGGTTGTTGTTCTGGGTACTGATTTCTCAAGATCTATGCACCCAAATTGCGTGAAAATGTAATCATATGTCAGTTCTTGTATAATATACTTCTCCAATGAATACCCGTTTATTATCTGCATTTCTTCTTGGTGTAGCAATTTCAATGGCCAGTACTGTATTTCCTATTTGATGATATTAAACTATTTGTCTTATATTCAGCTTTGTTGCAGAATTTTGGTATTATACTGTATTTCACTTCTGGATCTCCTTTACTGGCAATGATTTTGTTTTGCCTTTCGAAAGAATGCATGAAGTTTGCCTTACCAAAATATTTCTCCAATGTTACTTTTTAAAATCCAACATCGTTGAACGTTCCATTTTGTTGTCAAACCTAGATTGTGGAGCCCCTGCTTGTGTTGTCCATTCTATTTGTCTTTTCTTCTTCAATAGATTGTGATACTTCGGATTCTCATCTAATTTTTGCAACTAATATCCCATTGTTCCACGGCTTTGCAGATGTGCTCAGTCTACTGTCGTTTTAGAAGCATTTATTTCCCTCTTTTCTTTCAAGCTGCCTAAAAATGATTGCGAGTTTCTCACCCTCATGTCCGCTAATCAGGCTATACCTGAAGCAAGCGACCTCCAGCTGATGGATCGTGAAGCGGAAACACACCTCAATAACGAAGCGCGCCGTTACATGGTGTCTTCCAGTACATCGACTGTTAATTTGGTGGCGCTTTGTGGTTTAGAACCCCCCCCCCCCCAACCCCACCCCCAAAAGTATAATACCACCCTACCACCCTCCGTCTACTTTCGCGCACATTAATAACCGACTACCTACTCTTTTTCCAAATTCGTAAATGGCTTCACCACTACGTGCACACTCATCACAGCCTATTCACTCCTTGTTTACCGTTTCATTGGTCAATACCATTCGCCACAAACACTAAATTTGCTTTAATCTTCCTAATTTTTATGGACTACATCTACCACTGGCTGTCATAACGGCCTTGATACGCATGGGCATTGAGTCAAACAGAGCTTGGATGGTGTGTACAGGTACAGCTGCCCATGCAGCTTCAACACGATACCACAGTTCACCAAGATTAAGGCTAACGTGTTGTGACGAGCCAGTTGCTCGCCCACCGTTGACCAGACGTTTTCAGTTGGTGAGAGATCTGGAGAATGTGCTGGCCAAGGCAACGGTCGAACATTTTCTGTATCCAGAAAGGCCCGTACAGGACCTGCAACATGCGGTCGTGCACTATCCTGCTGAAATATAGGGTTTCGCAGGGATCGAATGAAGGGTAGAGCCACGGGTCGTAACACGTCTGAAACGTAACGTCCACTGATCAAAGTGCCGTCAGTATCAACAAGACGTAACCGAGACGTGCAACCAATGGCACCCCATACCACCACGCCGGGTGATATGCCAGTATGGCGATGACGAATACACGTTTCCAATGTGCTTTCACCGAGATGTCGCCAAACACGGATGTGACCATCATGATGCTGTCAACAGAACCTGGATTCATCCGAAAAAATGACGTTTTGCCATTCGTGTACCCAGGTTCGTCGTTGAGTACACTATCGCAGGCGCTCCTGCCTGTGATGCAGCGTCAAGGGTAACTGCAGCCATGGTCTCCGAGCTCATAGTCCATGCTGCTGCAAACGTCGTCGAACTGTTCGTGCAGATGGTTGTTGTCTTGCAAACGTGCCCATCTGTTGACTCAGGGATCGAGACGTGGCTGCACGATCCGTTACACCCATGCGGATAAGGTGCCTGTCATCTCGACTGCTAGTGATACGAGGCCGTTGGGATCCAGCACAGCGTTTCTTATTACCCTCCTGAACGCACCGATTCCATATTCTGCTAACAGTCATTGGATCTCGACGAACGCGAGCAGCAATGTCGCGATACGATAAACCTCAATCGCGATAGGCTACAAGCCGACCTTTATCAAAGTCAGAAACGTGATGGTACGCATTTCTGCTCCTTACACGAGGCATCACAACAACGTTCCACCAGCAACGGCGGTCAAATGCTGTTTGTGTATGAGAAATCGGTTGGAAACTTTCCTCATGTCAGCACGTTTTAGGTGTCGCCACTGGCGCCGACCTTGTTTGAATGCTCTGAAAAGCTAATCATTTGCATACCACAGCATCTTCTTCCTGTCGGTTAAATTTCGCGTCTGTAACACGTCATCTTCGTGGTGTAGCAATTTTAATGGCCAGTAGTGTATTTCATGCATGTGTATTTTAATTTATGCCATTTGTGTTGTATCTTATGTACTTGTATTTTATATTGCTAACCCAGTATGTAAAGGCCACCACAGCCCTGGATTTTAGATATATTGCACTGCACCAATCCTCCCATTTTGTAAGACTCCCCCTACAGTCGTGTTATCCGACTTTGTGAGTCAGCGATTCCGTAATCCTATTATGCGCCATGTTCGTGCTCAGAGCCGGACTGGTATGTTTCAACGTGAGCCACCCCAGTTACATGAAATACCCGATAGATATGAGTTGAATGCACCCCTGTAGTTGAGAAGAAGTACGCTATCCTCTCGCTGTAGAGCGGTAAGCGAGATAGATTTTGTGGTAGGAGAGATGTGATTAAGTTTCACCCAAGTATATGAGGAATAATAGTTAGCGCCCCATGTGCGTGTTGTACATTTAAGAGTTCACCCAGACGAATTTAGGTTTCGTTATTACTCACCCTACTTCTTACGAAGTAATTGATTGACGAAGTGAAGTTGGCACGAGCGAGCACGAAAATAGACACTGCTACGTTTTGGGTACAGTGCCCCACGGTGCGTTTAGGAAGTGAGAGACACCCGTTTGTTCAAACAAACACAACCATGATGTTCCAAGACGGAAGCTCCGCTGAAATAAGCATTTGTTTGTGGATGATTAGCTCCCATGACGTGACGTCATCGCCTAAGCGCGGTAACGCGCTATCTTTTTGAAAATTGTACTACTACACTATAGTAGTGTATTATACTTTATTGCGGTACTTCGAGCCCCTATTTTTCATAGTTCACCCTCGTATTTCGGGGATTTTAGGAATTTTGTAATAATTACCACCCAACAAGTATTCGCCCTATGTCTTCTTCGCCCATGCATTCTACCAGGTTTCTGCTGTTGCTTTGAGTTGCTGTTTCCCATATCAACAATTACTTTCTACCTGACTCCTCCAGGGCCGTGTTCCTTGCGGTTAGCGCCCGCAGGGCGCCCAGCTGATTGATTTATTCTTTCAATTTTCGGTTTCGTATATCGATCGCCTACCTATCCCGTCCGTCAATGCGTCAGTGGCTCTTGTCTAGCAGTGTTCATCCTGCACCCAGCCTACTCTCAAGCTTTTCTGTCATTGAACTCAGAGGCTATATCAGTGTCATGCCCGTAGGCTATCCACCCATTCTTTGGCCCTTGTCTTTCATCTCATAATTTTTTTCAGTGCTGGTATGAAGCTCCTGTGTTATTTGCAACTTAAATTCTATATCCACTACTTTGTCTTGCAGAATGCTAATTGTGTACCAAAAATGGTTCAAATGGCTCTGAGCACTATGGGACTTAACTTCTGAGGTCATCAGTCCCCTAGAACTTAGAACTACTTAAACCTAACCTACCTAAGGACGTCACACACATCCATGCCCGAGGCAGGATTCTAACCTGCGACCGTAGCAGTCGCGCAGTTCCAAACTGCAGCGCCTAGAACCGCTCGGTCACTCCGGCCGGCAGTTGTGTACCCGTCATTGATCACTTAATAGGGAGTGTTGGGGATAATTTTCGGGGACTGGGAAGGTGAAGGCGTGGTAAGTCCGTTCCGCAGGGAATGCCGAACACACTTCTCCCTGTACTGTGTATCAAACCGGGGAGCTAGAAACGACGGAGAGGCTTCGTCCCGCCATAGCCCTCAGTGGTTCACAACCCCACAACAGGCCACAGCAGTCCACCCACCCTACCGCCGCCCCACATCGAACCCGGGGTTACTGTGTAGTTCGGCCCCCAGTGGACCCCCTCGGAAACGTCTCATACCAGACGACTGTAACGCCAAATGTTTGCATGGTAGAGTAATTGTGGAGTACGAGTACGTGGAGACAGTGTCTGTGCAGCAATCGCCAACATAGTGTAACTGTTGCGGAATAAGGGGAAACAGCCCGCATTAGCCGAGGCAGACGGAAAACCACCTTAAAAACCATCCACAGGCTGGCCAGCGCAACGGACCTCGACACTAATCCCCCAAGCGGATTCGTGGCGGGGTACCAGCGCGCCTTTCTGCTTGGAAAGCAGCGCGTTAGACCGCGTGGCTATCAGGGATCTGTGATGTTCGTAGGCCTCGAAATTTGTACTATTCCAGTGGGTGTTTATTTTTCCTGTAATAATGCTAATGGCAAATTGAAGATGTAACTGAGTATTGTGCTACTACTTCATTGGTTTTCGCTGCGGAGCAACAATGAAACGTTTTCAATTACGAACATGTGCCTGCTGCATAATACGTAATGTAGTGTCATCGTAGAAAGCTTCATTTAGGTATGGCGAATTGCAATATTAAATGCTATTATGAGAGACAGCAAGTTTTTCTCCTGCAGTGACTGGCGACTGGCCTTATAAACGTTGAATCCATAAAATCAGGTGATAAAAGTCGATGGATTGCGATATGCACATATAAAGATGCTGGCAGTATCGTGTACACAAAGTATAAATGGATAGTGCATTGCCGGAGCCGTCATTTGTACTCAGGTGATTCATGCGAAAGGGTTTCCGACGCGAATATGGCCGCAAAACGGGAATTGACAGATTTTGGAGGGAGAATGATAGTTGGAGCTAGTCGCATGGGACATTGCATTTCGGAAATCGTTAGGCAATTTAACATTCGAAGATCCACAGCGTCAAGAGCGTGCCCAGAATAGGAAATTTCACGCATTACCTGTCACCGCGGACAACGCAGTGGCCGATGGCTTTCACTTAACGACCGAGAGCAGCGGCTTTTGTGTAGAGTAGTTAGTGCTAACAGGCTAGCAACACTGCTTGAAATAACCTCATAAATGAATGTGGGAAGTACGACGAACGTGTCCCTTAGGAGAGCGCGGCGATATCTGGCGTTAACGGGTAACAGCAACAGACGACCGAAGCAAGTGACTTTGCTGACAGCTCGAGATCGCCTGCAGCGCTTCACCTGGGTTCGTGACGATGTCGTTTGGAGTCTAGACGACGGGAAAACCCACGTCAGGTCAGAGAAGTCCCGATTTCAGTTGCTAAGGGCTGATGGTAGGGTTCGAGTGTGGGGCAGACCCCACGAAGCCATGGACATAAGTGTCAATAAGGCACTGTGCAAACTGGTAATGACTCCATAACAGTGTGGGCTGTGCTTACATGGAACGGACTGATCATTGGTTGGAAATGGTTGCGTTTGACTACTTGGAGACCACAAGCAGCCATTCATGGACTTCTGGTTCCCAAACAACGATGGTATTTTTGTGGATGACAATGCGCCGTGCCATTAGGCCACAGTTGTTCCCAACTGGTTTGAAGACCATTCCGGACAATTCGAGTGAATTGCGAGCAATACCTCTGTGTTAACCTCCATGTGTCAGCCTGCTTAGCTGGGTGGTAATGTGCTCGCCTCCCATGCAGTTCACCCATATCGCACGACATGAATCCCATCGAACATTTATTGGACGTAATAGAGGTCAGTTCGTGCACAAAATCCAGCACCGGGAACACTTTCGCAATTATGGAAGGCTGAAGAGGCGGCATGGCTCAATATTTGCACAGGGGACTTGTTGA